>NW_005178511.1:330441-386803 GCF_000350225.1 Chondrus crispus | reverse complement strand
AACAAAAACCCTCCCGACAACATTTGATCAAAACTCAGCTTCGGGAATTGGCAGGCAGACTGGAACCTCCTGTACAGCTTGGATGCAAGATCACATCGAAAAATAATCTTTTTTGTAATACCGTGTCTTCTCACAGCTCCTTTATTCACTTCTATGCAATATGCAATACAACCATTGCCGCCGGAGTTCCCTCGTTTAAGACGCAGTGCAGATATGTAGTACCCAGCGACAGCTTTCTTACCTTGAACCTGATCGCGAGGCACACAACACGTTTCAGGGTGTACACCCGCTTCCCGCGATTTCCCAGCTTTACATCCGGACCAGCGCATTGTTTGCGCACACGGAAACATCGTCAAGTTGATGACCGAGGGGTGCCCAGAACTGTAAAGGCTGAGAGGTAGTTGCGGCAGCAAAAATCCGATAGGCCGAGCGAAGGATGCGAAACGATCCTTTCAGGCGTAGTGAGATGCAGACAAAGTGCGGCGCTGATTCAAGATTAGCGTTGCTGGCTTTGTCCTGCTTCGTGCAGGTCGGAAACCGCGATTGGGGGATGATTCGGGAGTGTTTGGAGAAGGAATGGTGTCCGGGAACTTGGAGGTTCCCTCTTTTGCGAGCAAGGTGGGAGGTGGGGAGGAGCGTAACGGTAAAGCACAGTGCCCATGATATGAGCAAAATCATTGTTTCCGAAACCAGCTCACAGCTACCAGAAAGGCCATTTTTCAAAATCTTCCTAAAATATACCCAATCCTCGCGGACTGTTAAGGTGTACGGCGACGGCTGTTAGCGTTGCCACATACACGCTGGGCTACGTGGCTAATGTGTAAGGCAGTGAGAGGGTTGCAGGGTTGGCGTTTCTAAAAACGCCAGCTAAAGACAAGATGTGGGAGGCAACAATGCGCGTCCCCCGCCCCACAACCACATCCACGGCGCCCAGATCCGCGATTGCACACTGCCAGAATGGATGACTCCTTTTGCTATGTTCATGCCAATTCGAGCCCTGACTGCCAGGGACGCTCAAAACGCGCAGAGCAACGTACATACCTTACATCATTTGCTCTTGCAAAGTCTTTTATCTCTACTCATTGGTCGCTTCAATACTTGTATCCGATATCTTCTGGTGTTCTCCAATCCCCCATATTACACTTGGTGTAGATCTTACGGCGACTTTCGCATGTACTGTGGATAAAAGCAAACGAGACTGTACCTTTCTCTTGCCTGATAAAAGCCGTGCCAACCCACCCATTCCGTATGCTGATATCGCTCTGTCATCATCTTTGTCGCCATGATTTGAAGATGAAGTTGAGGGTTGTGGTTGTGCTTACTGTGCGAACTGCGTTTCGGTTTGCTCGCCAATTCCTTTTCCAAAGTGACGAGGTGTCCGTATCAGATAAAACGTGGGTGCGCACTATGCCGCACTACTACTGTACTGCAAATATTCAGGATTCATTGGATTTTCCTCATTCTCTGGGGTATCAGACTAACTCAGACTTTGCAGTGTGCCGGGTTCGGCTGTGCCCAAAAAGGATATGCAACAACCATGAAGCCCCGACGTTATCCGGCCCATTACAAAGCCTTCATTTTTCTCGTTTGAAGTAGTTATGTCTGACCATAAGCTATCTGCTTGATGCACCGCGACCGATGCTCTGTACACAGAACTCCTCGACCGCCGCTAGCCTCACGGTGCACCACTATATTACGTGGCATTCAATATATTACGTGGCGTTTGTATCGCTTTATCTCTTCTAGCATTTAGGTTGCCCTACTCAAAGATAGTGCCCGACTCAATGAACTGGACGGGCAAGGAACTTTCACATTCACAATCATTACCCGCGGACTGTGCAACAGTGATCACTGAGCTCTTTTTGCTCAATTTGACAACCTCGAACGCCGCTATCATGGGCTCCACTGCAGGCCCATCGGCAGGCCAGAATCTCTTGGTACCCATTTCGCATGCAATACTGCGAAAAATTGGAAGTAAAGACATCCATTTCTTCTGGCGAGAACGAGAAAGCTACATTCTCAAGGTTAAGGAGGCCCCACAATGTGGTAGCACTATCCAACTCGTCTCTCTAGCCGCTTCGCTCAATCCCAACCTTCTGACTTCTCTCATCGAACAAGGGGAATTTGGAGATTCGATCAACAAGGAGGAAGAAGTAAATGATGATGTCATACAGAAGTGGTTAGACAGCAATGGAACCGTCAGTCTCGAATCCATCACCCTAGAGGAACTCGAGACTGCCATCAAGACATCAATACGCATCAATGTGGATGAGACAGACCCTGAGCTTCGCATAAAATCCTTGTTAATGGATTGCCGTACTTTTCTCAGGACAAAGAAGTGGGACATCCTCATTGAGAAGAATCCCAAGCTGGCCATCAACCAGGTCTGTTCTTTATTGAAGCCCAAGCTCTAAGAGAAAAAATTGAATCGGACTTGGCGCTCGATAAGCACGAATTACGAAAACTTAAGAAGCCATTTTACAGACATGTGATTGCCGTGGCTGTCTCTTGCGACAAGTACGTACCAATGAAGACACCTCTGACCAAATCAAGGACTCCAGATCGCGAGAAACCCATGGACAAGAACAAACTAGACCCCAAACACAAACCGTCTAGAGGCTCGGGGCGAGCCACCCTGGGAATGCGTTTGGGTAACGAAAAGGATAAGAACACTCAAGAACCGCAAAAACTGATGAGTATGGAGCAGCCGTTGTGTCTGAACACTAATAAGTGTAAAAAACGTCATAAGATGAAGGACTGCGACATCTCCACAGAAGCGGAAAAGGCATCATTTCTGAAGAAGTACTGCGATGAAAAAGCCACCAACAGATCGACTCTCAAGTCTATGACGTCAGCGGCCCCCATCCCACTCAACGCCGGCCGTTTTGAAGGAAAACTGGCCAACATTGTGCCGGTCGTCGTGAATGGTGACTATGGCGCGGATCATTCAGCTTTGTCGGAAGCTCACCTCCGAACCTACGCTGAAGCCAATATTTTCATCCAGATGTTGCCTCTAAATGTGCCCATTCGAATGAATCTTGCTCTTGGATCCCGGGATAGCGAGGAAGAAGTGACTTACCAAGCTCAGAAAAAGCACGGATTTCAATAACTATACAGCTGCCAGTAGGACCGCTGCGGCTTCGAAACGTTGAATTCCTCGTATTTGAAGAATCTATGCAGGAATTACTCCTCTCGTGACCTCTCCTGAACTCCCTTGGCTTTAATTTGGACAAACACCTTCCCAGCGTTCGAAACACTTTCCACGACGCTGACTTCTCGCACGTGGGCTTTCATTCGTCTTCTGCAACATCCTCTACTACGGCAGCGGAGCACAACACCCATCTAAAGTCTACACCATCTCGACTGGCCCGCCTATTTCTCAACAAGTCACACCAGCACGTAGACTCGCCCACATGTGATGAAGAATCCCTGCAGACGCAAGAACCAGTGACAGAGACAAAACAGAACACCGAGGAGTGTGATGACGCTACTGAGAGCACACCTTCACCCCTGTTCTATGGCGATGGCGAGGACGACGACCCCCTCCGACAAACAGAATACCTCTCACCTGGAAAGGATATTCTGGAAAAAACTACGGAGCATCTACGTGCAAGACTGGCTGCGGCTATTGCCAATGGACTACCAACTGAACTTCACACGGAGTTAAAAGGCCTACTACACGAATACCGCGATCTATTTCGAACAAAGCTGGGAGCCGATCCACCTGCCGCTGTGCCTCCTATGATTATTAGGCTCAAATCGAACGCAAAGCCGGTACGAGTCAAACTCCGCAGGTACTCACCGCCACAGGCGGCCTTCCTTCGCCGCAAAGTCGATGAACTCATACAAGTGGGTCTAGTGCGACGCAACAACCGAAGCCAATGGGCTTGTGCACCCCTACTCGTACCCAAATCAGGACCCGAGGAGTTTCGGTTTACGGTCGACCTGGGCCCCGTGAATCATCAGACCATCCCTTTCATATGGCCGATGCCCCATCTCGAAACCGCAATTTCCGACCTGGCAGGCGATACATGCTATGCATGTATAGATTTATTTCATGGTTACTGGCAAATGCCTCTTGACCGCAAGTCTCAAGAATGTCAATCATTCATCACCTCGGATGGCGTATTCACGCCAACTCGCGTCCTGCATGGACAAATCAACGCCACATTTTATTTTCAGAGCACCATCAGCGAGCTCTGCCTCCCTATACGTGATAATTTACTACAGTGGCAGAACGATCTACTTTTTCACTGCAAGAATGAGAGAGAACTACTCGAAAAGCTTCGCACCTTCTTCAGAATCTGCAGTGAAAACGGAATCAAGCTCCACGCCGGCAAGTGCCGTTTTTTCTCAAAACCGTGAGATGGTGCGGATGCCTCATTTCGGCGAATGGGGTCAAAATGGATCCCAAGCAACTGCTGCCGCTCCTTGATATGCCCCCGCCTTCTAACGGTGCAGAACTACAGCAGTTTATAAGCGCAGCGAATTGGATGCGGATGGCCATCCCCGACTTCAACCAAATGGTAGAACCTTTGACCACTCTCCTGGAAGACACCCTCACCATCGCAGGACGTCGAACGAAGACAGCCGCTTCTAAAGTCTCATTAACACAAAAATGGAATCCAGCTCACGGCGATTGCTATAGAAGATTCAAGCGCGCACTTGCCGAATCTATGACTCTAGCACACCCTCACCCGGACAAGCTATTGTGCCTCTTCACTGATGCAAGTGAACACCATTGGGGTAGTGTCCTGACCCAAATACCACCAGGAAACGTAGACGATCCGTTTGAAGGACAAAAACATGAACCTCTCGCTTTCCTCAGCGGCTCGTTCAAGGGGGCTAGCGCCCGCTGGTCGACTCCAGAAAAAGAAGCCTTTGCAGTAGTTGAGTCAGTTACGCGCCTGGACTATATTCTACTGCGTCCCCACGGATTTCAACTATTCACCGACCACAAGAATTTAGTGTACATCTTCAACCCCACGGTAACCAACCTCTCTATTCAGAAGCACGTTGCTAACAAAATCCAAAGATGGGCCCTGACACTCGCCGCCTTTCAGTACACAATTGGGCACATATCTGGAGATGACAATGTTTGGGCTGATCTACTATCACAATGGGGAGCCACGGCTAGCAAGAAGAAATAACTATCACCTCTGGCCGCATGGCCTCCCTGTTCTCCGCGCCAATAGCACCTGATCTTGATCCAGATTTCACTTGGCCTTGCGAGAAAGACATAAAGGCAGTCCAAGAGGAGGCAATCAACGAAGGCATCTCTCCAGCTTGTAAGCACCAAAGAGACAGAATCATTACTCGAGAAGGGGGAGCGATCTGGATCCCATCCACAGTTCAAGGTCAACACATCCAACTCCGTATTTGCGTTATTGGGCATTGTGGAAGAAGCGGTCACCGCGGTGCCGACACTACGGTCGCCAATATACAGGAACACTTTTTCTGGAAGAAGATGCGAGCCGACATTTTCTCATTTTGCAACAGCTGCCTCCATTGCCTTGCCACAACCGGAGGCTTGCGAATCCCTCGTCCTATGGCACACACACTGCATGCTGACAAACCGAACGATTTACTGCATTTCGATTTCCTGTACATGGGACCGAGCAACGACGATAACCAGTACGTACTCATTCTGAAAGACGACGCATCCTCCTTAGTTCGCTTGGAACCCTGTCCATCTGCCGATACAGAGCACAGAGTAAGGGCTCTCATGAGCTGGTTCTCTCTTTTTGGCGTCGTGCTGACGTGGAGCTCTGATCAGGGAACGCACTTCAAGAACACTGTAATGGCCGCCCTCAACCGTCATTTGCACGCACATCACCACTTCACCACTCTGTACTGCCCCCAGTCAAACGGTACTGTCGAAACAGTATGTAAAGAAGTTCTTCGTGCCTGTCGCGCACTACTATCCGAATTTCGATTGAAAGAAAAGGAGTGGCCCGCCGTTCTTCCACTACTACAGAGCATTCTGAACCATTCGAGAGGTCCGAGTCTAGGGAATCGTGCTCCGATAACAGCATTCACGGGTCTACCCCTAGACAGTCCACTGCGCACACTACTGCCAGCCGGAGAACCACAGCCAGCGTCCCTGGATTTTTTGAGAGCACAGCGAATCATACACATCGAATCTATTGCTAAAGCTTTCAACGATATACACCGTGACATTTACAAGCGCAAAAACAAGCTGAAAGAAGACGCAATACAAATACACAATGCTCCGACGCATGTCAGGGGTATCAACTTCGAAATGGGAGACTTTGTGCTGGTCGCCAAACGTAGTGACAGGCAAGGGCACAAATTGCGCGTTACTTAGAAAGGTCCACGACGTATCTCACGTGTCCTGTCGGAGCTAATCTTTGAATGCGAAGACCTCATTAACGGCGCCCATGCTATATTCCATGCTAACAGATTGAAACTGTACGCTGACTCACAACTGAACGTTTCTGAGGAGCTTCTGGATTCCATAGACCATAACGAACCACATCTCAACACGGTAGAGGCAATTTTAAATTTGCGCTACAGCGCACAAAATGATCAATTTGAAGTACAAGCAAAGTGGAAAGGCTTCGACGACGAAGACCCAACTTGGGAGCCGATTAACAATATGGACGAAGACATCCCAGCAATGCTGAACAGATTTTTAGACGCTCATCCTGACCAGGATCTCGTTTCTGCAGCACGTTTGACGATCTCTCAATAATTTCAAATAGTCTTTTGAAAGAAAGAACTGATGCACCGCGACCGATGGCTCCGTACACAGGACTCTTCGACCGCCGCAAGCCTCACGGTGCACCAATATATTACGTGGCATTCAATATATTACGTGGCGTTTGTATCGCTTTATCTCTTCTAGCATTTAGGTTGCCCTACTTAAAGATAGTGCCCGACTCAATAAACTGGACGGGCAAGGAACTTGCACCTTCACAATCATTACCCACGGACTGTGCAACACTGCGCTCGGAAAACGTTCTCCAACTGTGTTTGACCGATTCTGGAAAAAGAATAGAAAACTTTCATTGATAAATCAACGTCTTGCGATAGAAAGCGAACATAGTATTTTACCTCAGAGGTCCAACGTCGATACAGGTATACTACTACTAAATGATGCCACTCTCTCTTGGCAATTTGAACAGAAATGACTGTACTGCATGCAATTGTCCAATACGTGTCAACTCTGATCGTTTCAATGGCTCTCTTGTTCGCAATGGCGAACAATCGCAATACAACAGCATATTGATCAGTGCTCAATGGAAGAAACACAACAAAAATCAGTTTTGCAGAGCCACTTCATTATTGCACACAACTCGTCGGTATCAAGAATGTAGAGATTCCTAACATATCATCAACATCATTTCAACCATTCTATACACACCATACTGTACGTAATGTTTAAAACCCGGCAAACTACAGAAAAATAGAAAAAGCTTTCAACAAACAAAAAAGTATGTTGGGCATCCCTGAGTCTGTTCCGACCCCTATCGTGCAGTTGCGACCTCCACCTGGTTTCGAACGCACTGACCCAGGGTCAGCGGTTTATATGACCCAGCACGCCATAACCACTGAGCTGAGATGTCTCTACGCTGTGGACAAAGTCTGGTTCCGAATGATATTTAAAGTTGCACTATCGCTTGGAGATGGGAGGGAATAAAGAGAGATTACTTGTGTGAGATACTTCTTTGAAATGCATTTGAGATAAAGGTGACATTGGTTCTGTCGGTAATTTAATTATGAAGTCGATCGTCACGTTTTTAATAAATTGCTGACAAAATGGCGATCTAATCTTGGTGAACCAATATCTCAGTGAAAAGAGATTACCTTTCAGCTCCAGATTCTCCAACTTCAAAATTGCTCAAAACGAACACGCAACTAACGTTGTCACTAAAAATAGGGGTTAAGTTGCGATATAATAAAATCTCAAAGAGAGCTTCGGTTACAGTACTTCAAAATTATGTTGGGAATGGTTTGCGGATACGGGGGGGGGGGGGGGGGGGGGTCGCGATATAGTGCTACCCTGTGTCAGTGGGCGGAAAACGGCACTATATCGAACCAGGCACTCTTAGATAATGAGATTTACGGCTTTTTTGCAGCCACTTCCTTGCATCACTGCTCAGAAAGACCGCTCGCAGGACGCCATCACTCATGCTTTGTATATTCACTACAGACTCAAGTCTAATCAAGCATTTCTGTTGCATTGACTTCCTCCTTTTTCGCAGCCATAAAAGCCAGCCTACACTTTTGCAGACGTCCAATTGCATCATCGACCCTGCCTTTTTCCGCCATAGTCTCTATTCGAGTTGGCAACTGCATAATATCTTTCCGCGGCGGCAGCGGCTCTCGGGCAGTACACATGTCCATCCAACTGCCTCCCTGGAGACCCTTCGTTTTTGGCTCAAAATTCGTGCCACCCGCAGAAGGGTAGCACTATATCGGATCTGGCACTAACAAATATGGCACTATATCGCGACCCCCCTCTGTATTTCACTTTCGGAAATCCTTGAAACCTTTGTTTCTTTGATATCTTCAAAACTAAATACAAAGATCAAAATGAAACTCAAACATTGACGTTTTTTTGGATTCTGCTCTTTACAAGAGTTTCAAGGCTTCTACTTCTGTATCATTCAATGCTTTATTGCCGATGGTAAGAGATTAGAGGTGGTCCCTAAATTGACATTCTAAATTATCGAATTAGTTTTCTGCTTGCATCGCAAAAAAGGCCAGCCTGGTGTTAACAGTTTGTCCGGTCTCATCCTTCTGCTGAACTTTTGCAGACTTGAACTCAAACTAAGTCCATTGTTTGAAAAAGCCACCCCCATACTACAAAACGTTTTTTCTGGGGTGAACAAAAGCACTGCTATTCCGAGAGTCGAGATTCTTGTTCAAGCGACTCTCGCATGTGAAACGCGTTTCAGGCAAAGCATATTTTTACAACATGTCATTCATATTTTTAAGGTTACAAAATAATGTGGACACAGAAGATAGACAGGTTTCAATTTGCGCTGTTAATTTGTGCTGTTTTCGCTACTGCAACTTGAGATGAGAAGGGAATCATTTTCCTTTTTTTGCCAATGCTGTGCTAATTTGGGCTCAAGGGGCAGTACTCCGCGCACAGCATCTCACACTGTTGGTATGCTCGTGGCATGCAGACGCAAGAAGACAACAGAGATCAATGTTGCAGATATGATACAGATGAGTCGGGGAAATGACTTTTCACGCTACAGCACTACGTTTTCATTCGTTGAACATCTACAAAGATCTGGGCTCATCTCACGGCGTATATTGTACATGCACCTACGCCGCGAAAGGCTTCTCAGAAACAACTCAGATTCAACACGAAGGATAACCTGCTCGAAGTTTCTGCCGATACACTTTAACGCCGTCTCTCATACCCCAGGAAACTGTCGGTTGATTGCACAAAGCGAGGCCCTTGGGCGTGAATGGCCATTCCACTTGTGTCATCCCGTTCTACCATTCATGGATAGTTCGCACCTCGTCTGCAGCGATGTCCAGCCTACTTATGTCGCGCCATTGGAGTATCGCCGCCACACCACTTCTAACCTCATGTCGCCTGTTAGCAAGCAGCTACCGGTACTTGGGCGGGCTGACATGGTGCTGCTGATGGTAGAGTTGTTCCATCATACGCTCGGCGACTTGGCGCAGCGAGACGGAGCTGGTCGACATGCTTAGAATTTGTAGAGCGCTCTATGCAGCGCGTACGGTGGCTGAGCAGTCCGTGTTCTTGAGGTGCGGGCAGTGTCCGTTGGCGAGGCATAGGTGATGCACGTGAATGTGGGGTGGTTTTGTGCGACGATGAGACGGCACGTATTGGCGTTTGTGTAGTCGCTTGGTTATCCGGCGCATCTACTATCCCCAATTGTTTTCGATTGCGTCGCGGATAAGAGCATGCTGATGTTAGAGAAGAAGGGAGAGAAGAAAAAGCGTGTGCTTTACGGTAGCTACCGTAGGTTTGTAGATATATTCTTTCAGGGACAGAACTACAGCCCGATGTTGATTCCTGCAGCACCCTAATCGCCGGGCAAAAGGAACAAGAACAACCAAGCACGGGCAGCTCCACGACCAGCGGTAACAATCATTAGAATGCGGTCGCAGAGAAGGATAATTTAAACACAGTACCAACACTGGCAAACATCTCCACGCACTAGTCGGCATCACGACGTTCAGCGACGTAGAGAATACCGCAAATGCGTCAGTTGATTTCCACGCTATAACATTCAAAGCGCTTGAGGTTGAGATAACATAAATAACTGTCCTGTTTGATTTTTAGCTTGATCGGAGCTGAGAGTCTGATGCAAGCGTGGCATTAAAAGTTGATAATTATGAAAAATGTTCTCGGGTTGGAGTTGACGTTGGTCTTGGAATGAAAACGAAGACTTGTTGAAACAAATGAGTTCTCGTTCGTCCTGCCTTTCAAAGGTGCCTTGAATGGAGTTCAAAGTCTGCAAGAGAAGACGACGAAATATGTAAGCCTTTGTACGATGCGTATGGCGTATGGAACAAGACTTTAAACGCTTGCCAAAAAAGAGTCGCGTCTGTACTGCTTCCTTCTAAAATACCACGCGGCCATGTACTGAAATACACCACGAAGCAAGCACGTAATGGCCGTTCCAAGCAGAGCACCGATTTGTCTGTGTTGAGGGCAAAAGGTCCAACCAAGAGATGCATGAGCGAAAGTCCCACAAATGTGTAGAGGAGAGCCTGAAACAGAAACGGTCTTCGGAAAAAAAACTAAAGAACATGACATCAGTCGATTGTCTTTAATATGTTTAGCGAGTTCTAACATACATACAACGTCCTAATTTCAGACAGCAGCGAGCCGAATCTTCCCTCTGCCAAGAAAATCGCAAGACATTCAAACAAAAAAATTCGTAGCACATAAATCAAAACGACGAGTGACTACATGAATGATACATATAGACGTAGAAACGCCGAGTGACTTCTTCAACAATGCATACCTGTTATCTGCAAGTCCGCAAGCGAACACAAATCAATGCTGGTCAGTACAGGCTCTCCTCTGGACTCTATATACTGGTAAGAAGCAGGTGCGAGCCGGTCTGCCTCTTGCCTCCTCGACATGAGGCAGACCTTGACTCACAGGTGCAACTTACCATTTCTGAAATCGACTCTCAGCGTCCATATCACTTCTTCTTCTTCCGCAAGCATAAAACATCTGCTCAATTTATACGTCGAAAGTTCGACACCTGTAATCTGCAAGTCCGCAAGCGAACCCGAATCAATACTGGTCAGTACATGCTCTCCTCTGGTCCCATGTACTGGTAAGAAGCAGGTGCGAGCCGGTCTGCCTCTTGCCTCCTCGACATGAGGCAGACCTTGACTCACAGGTGCAACTTACCATTTCTGAAATCGACTCTCAGCGTCCATATCACTTCTTCTTCTTCCGCAAGCATAAAACATCTGCTCAATTTATACGTCGAAAGTTCGACACCTGTAATCTGCAAGTCCGCAAGCGAACCCGAATCAATACTGGTCAGTACATGCTCTCCTCTGGTCCCATGTACTGGTAAGAAGCAGGTGCGAGCCGGTCTGCCTCTTGCCTTCTCGACATGAGGCAGACCTTGACTCACAGGTGCAACTTACCTCGTTCGAAAATCACATACGTCAAGAGCAAAAATCTTGTGAGGTCGTATCCTGGAAGTGAAGGAAAAATGCGATGTCAGAAATTCTGATGGATCCGTTTATATAGCTTAAAGTCCAAAGATCGAGCACTAAAGACAGGCAGTCAGTCTCTTTGCGCTGATGAAAATTTCTGGAAGAGAGAACTCCTGTATTCTGCATACCGCACAGAGGAGAGAGACATTCGAAATCAAGTCTACATTTCCATTCGAGGAGATTGCATGGAGGAGGGAGACATTCGAAATCAAGTCTACATTTGCATTTGAGGAGATTGCATAGAGGAGGGAGACATTCGAAATCAAGTCTACATTTTGCATTGACATGTTTAAGATAAAAATAATGCAGATCAGTTAAATCACAGCACTCAGTTACGTTACTTTGCACAAGATGCGGCATTTTTAATGATGTGAAATGGAGATCAGAGAGAAGAAAATTGAAGTTCTGACAATGTGTGGTACAGAGAGTGTCAGAACTATTGTCTGTCCGACAAGCTTTATCATAACATAAAATCTGAGAATTTTATTCTTTTCAACTTTGACATCCACTGTTCCATTTTTCTTTGGTAGGTTGACTCCATTCAAAAGTTTTCAAAAGTTAGAACCAAGTAAAAAGCACTCTACGCAATATTTCTATGCTACTGTTGTTAAATTTGCGTCAGGAAAAATGCTCACTGTAAGCGACTTTTCTTTTAAACACGTTTATATGTGCATCAGCGAGTTGGTTTCGCTAGAATCGATGACCAAGTGATTTACCTATGGTGATATCATTCAAGTTGCAAAAAAGCGAAATCGTGCTTTGCGTTGTCTAGAAAATATTAAAAAAAGTTTTGTCCTCATAGGAGGACTAAGGCCCGAAAGATCAAAATGAAACATAAACATTGATGTTTTTTGGATTCTTCTATTTGCAAGAGTTTCAGGGCTTCTATCTCTGTATCATTCAATACTTTACTGCCAATGGTAAGAGATTAGAGGTGGTCCCTAAATTGGCATTCTAAATTATCGAATTAGTTTACTGTTTGCATCGTAAAAAAGGCCAGCCTGGTATAAACAGTTTGTCCGGTCTCATCCTAATCTTGAACTTTTGCAGACTTAAAATCGAACTCAGTCTATTCTTTGAAAAAGCCACCCCATACCACAAAATGTTTTTTTCTGGGGTAAACAAAAGCACTGCTATTCTGGGAGTCGAGATTTTCATTCCAGCGACTCTCGCATGTGAAACGCGTTTCAGACAAAGCAGATTTTTACAACATTTGAAGCACTGTGCCCGAAGCTCTCTTTCAGATAGATTATACCGCAACTTAACCCCCATTTTTAGTGACAATGTTAATTTTGCGTTCGCTTTTAGCAATTTTGAAGTGGGGGGATCTGGAGCTGAAAAGTAATCTCAGCTGAGGACATTGGTTCACCAAGACATTAAATCGCCATTTTGTCAGCAATTTATTAAAAACGGGACGATCGACTTCATGATTAAATCACTGACAGTACCAATGTCACCTTTCTCTCAAGTGCATTCAAAAAAAGTATCTCACACAAGTAATCTCTCTTTATTCCCTCCCATCTCCAAGCGATAGTGCAACTTTAAATATCATTTGGAATCAGACTTTGTGCACAGCGTAGAGGCATCTCAGCTCAGTGGTTATGGCGTGCTGGGTCATATAAACTACTGACCCTGAGTCAGTGGGTTCCAAACCAGGTGGAGGTCGCAACTGCACGATAGGGGTCGGAACAGACTCAGGGATGCCCAACATACTTTTTTGTTGAAAAGCATTTTTCATTTTCAAGAGTTGGCATTGTGTGTGTGGTTTTCTATTTTCAAGATACGTTACAGTGTATATAAAACAGTTCAAATGACGTTGATGAGATATCTGGAATTTCTGCATTCTTGATACTGACGAGTTGTATGCAATAATAAAGTAGCTCTGCAAAACTGATTTTTTGTTGTGTTTCCTACATTGAAACCCGTTCAATGCGCTGTTTTATTGCGATTGTTCGCCATTGCGAACAAGAGAACCATTGAAAAGTACAGAGTCGAAAGGTAATAGAGAAGTGCATGCGGTACAGTCATTTCTGTTTAAATTGCGAAGAGTGAGTGGCATCATTTAGGAGTAGTATACCTGTATCGACGGTGGACCTCTGAGGTAAAATACAATGCTCGCTTTCTATCGCGAGACGTTAATGTATCAATGGAGTTCTTCTATCTTTTTCCATAGATATAGTATGGAAACTTATATTAAACTGCATACTCATTCATCTAACTTCGAAAGTTATCTTCACTGTCTTGTGTATGGTGTTTGCCAGGTAAACGCAGTTGACAAAAGTTCAAGACAGCATTCTGTCTAGAAATCTTGTTAAACGAGAAGGGAGTTGGGGAGCCGGAGCAGAATGGCGAGAAGAAGTTTGTCAGGGAGGTCGAACAGCTTGGTGTGTTTCATGCTGCGTAAGTGCCAGGTGTCTATGTAGAGTTCATCTTTCCTTCCAGACAAATCGTTTGTATCAAGATTCATTACATCTCATTGACTTCGTTTGAACCGTTCTAAGCATACCATACTATACCAACTCATGAGAAGACAGAACCGCAGGAAAAGAAAATGGGTTTAAACAAAAAAATATGGTGGGCATCCCTGAATCGCCCGATTCTAACCTGCGGTTGCGACCCGCCGCCTAGAATCGAACCCACTGACTCAGGGTCAGCGGTTTATATGACCCAGCACGCCATAACCACTGAGCTAAGATGCCTCTACGCTGTGGACAAAGTCTGGTTCCGAATGATATTTAAAGTCGCACTATCGCTTGGAGATGGGGGGGAATAAAGAGAGATTACTTGTGCGGGATACTTTTTTGCAATGCATTTGAGAATCATTTGAGAGAAAGGTGACATCGGTACTGTCTGCAATTTAATCATGAGGTTATATCACCGTAGTGATAAATATACTGACAAAATGGCGATCTTTAGTTATTGTCTTGGTGACCAATGATCTCAGTTTTGATCACTTCTTCAATCATCTTTTTCTCCAAATAAATTTGATCATCAATGGAAAGAGATACTCGCAACCGGAAATTGGGTTTCGCTGGGTTATTCGGGACACCTTTGTTTCTTTGATATATTCGAAAACAAACGCGACGTTTAGAAACAAAGCTCAAAATTTGAAATTTATTGAGTTCTTTGGCTTTCAAGACGTTCAGAGCTTCTTTCCCGCGGCTCTCCAAAATTTTGGTTGCCAAAGGAAATAGTTTCGAAGTCGACCTCAAATCGATAATTTAAAATAGCGAATTAGGTTACATACTTTTCCCGCAACACGCCGGCCCCAAAAGAGGAAAAACAAATGTCCACTAGACACTTCTTGGTCCGCAGCCATCCCTTCTTTGACACGTTTCAAAGTAAAAATCAGGCCGGGAAATATATTGGAAAAGCCATGCTGATGCCGCAGATGTTTTACTCACGAATGAAAAAGAGCACTGCACTTCTCAGAGTTGAGATTCGTGTTCATCCTGTTGCATGAGAAAAGTTTCACTTTATTGCAGGCAAAGTAGATATCCGTAAGGATATCGTAGGGATTTGTTTCAAACAAGAAAGGTACAGAGACTGGAAAGCTTTCAAGGTTTGAAGGGTGTTCCTGGGCAGTCTGAAAACGGTGGCAAACTCTGTCAAAGACCTTGGATCCGGATTAAGATTATCTTTATAAGCAACAGCCCTGCGCTTTCCTGTTTCAGATCACAGCAAGCCCGATATTGTAGAAGGATGAAAACGCTAAGCGCAGACATCGACGACACTTCCAGTATAGGGAGCTTGTCATACTTTCAAATGTGCTCTTGACATGCACTAGAACCGCCAAATGGGACTTATTCGTCACAATGTATGGCATGGACTGCTTGCATGAATACAGGATGCCATAGGCATGCATGAGTGGAAGAATGAGGTGCATAGCCATGTTGCGACACAACATGGCAATTTTACCTCATTCTTCTAGGACACCGCAATGTGGCAGAAATTTCTGGGTGAGAAAGTGTGTCACAGTGGCTCAAAACCGAATATTCCTCAACGGTTCGAAGTGACAGCCTCTCGTCTGTAGATTTTGCTTGCAACACAGTTTTAGCAAATCGCTTCAACGCTGACTAGAGAGCGATACGTTTTTTGAGTTTGCCTTGGCCACGAGCATGCCAACGGCGAGATATATGGCTTGCACGGAGCAACAGCACAACAACAGGGACAGAAAAAGGTGTAATAAGAGTTTCATTTATGACACGAACGAGTGCGGGAATGACGTTTCGAAGTACTGCAAATTCATTCGTCGACAAAGAATACATGTGGGCTCATCTCTCGGCGCCCATTGGACGTGCCCGCACGCCGTGAAAAGCTTCCCTTGTGCATCATATACCTGTGGTACTGTACGCGTAAAGTGGCAAATTGCGGGGCGCAGGTGTAAGCCCCGGTAGGATTGGAATCTCGCCCGCAACTGTGACGTCTCGAGTGGCTTTGCCCAGCGCTACATCCGGGCCCCTCGTATCATACCATGGCCCAAAGAAAACCCGCCCCAACAAGCCGCGCCCTCGCCCCCGTTTCTTCGCGGGACGGCTCCTGGGAGGCTGGTCCCAGGACCAACCGACGAGCAGCAACTGCCTCCATCGCGCAGGGGCACTGCTGCCGGGAGGAGGCCGTGTGGTCGCTCGGCAGGCTCGTCGCCACGGACTGGAGGAGGCACAAGGGGGAGGCGAGGCACAAGGGGGAGGCACAAGGGGGAGGCACAAGACCCAGGACCCGCTTTGGACGCTGGTGCTTGCCGCCTGAGGGGAGAGCACTTCGTGCCCGACCTCGCTGCGCTTTCAGATGTCTTTTAGATATCTTTCAGATATTTCACCACGGCGTTGTTTGTGTGGCAGCCAAAAATCTCAAATTTCTACTTCATCTCGCATTCCCTTGACGCCTTCCCTTTCGCTCTCCACAACGTCCGCCCCTCGTTCCCAGCAACGCGCAGCCATGCCGTTCGCCGCGACGTTTGTCCCGTGCCTCGCGCTCCCGCCTCGCCCTTCGCGCCTGTTGCTTGGGCCTGCTCGCGCGTCCCCGCGCGCGGCGCGGCGGCGCTTGCGGCGCGCGGCGATTGCGGCGAGCGGGTCCGCCCCGGCGACGGTGCGCGTGGGGTCGATCGTGGCGGCGCAGGAGGGGGCGCTTGTCACGATAGCGCGCGTGACGGGGGTGGCGGCGTCGGGCGACACGGTGGACATCCAGCCGCTGGAGGAGTTTGTGCGCGAGCTGTACGTGCCCGGGAAGGCGCGGCCTACGTACGCGGCGGCGGCGAGCGTGCGCCCCGTGCGCGCGGAGTACGTCCCGTCGCAGGGGGGCTGGATCGTGCTCGCGCAGGACGTCGCCGCGGCGAGGACCTACTTTGAGTCGCGCCCGCTGGAGATGAGGGGCAAGGTCGTCGTCGAGGAGGCCCCGAAGAAAGTCCTCACGGAGGAGATGCTCCAGAAGCAGCGCTTTCCGAGGCCGACTAGGGCCCAGGCTTGGGTTGGCGCCGCTATCAGCGCCCCGCTTGCGGCCCTGCTTTACGCAGGGTTTGCGAGTGCTAGAGAGGCGTATCGGGCGAATCCGGCGGGGGAGGAGCTGATGAGCGGCGCGGCGTTTAGGCAGATCGTTATGTTTGTCTCGTTTGCGGGCTCGGTTGGAAGCCTGGTAATTGGCTGTTCCTTACTTCTGTATGCTTTGCAATACAAACCGGAGGAAAGCGATGGCGCCGCGGGTGGGAAGGGCTCTTGAAGCGGGAGGGCTGGAGGGGTGTCGCGCCTAGTTTGTGCAGATTCGTTAGTCGCATCGCATTGACAAAGGGTTTTATCCTTCAAGAGGTAGCCCTGGCTTCAACGGAGGCTGGCTGGCAAAAAGATTTTTTTATTGTGACGATATCCGGTCAACCATTCGAACAACATACACACTACCCAAGGGTACGTACATGGCATCTATAAAACTCATAGTTTGGCCACTGTCACAAACGTTCACTTCAGAAGGGCCCATGCCTCATCTGTTGACGAGCACTTCTGGAACGCTGCCACATCAACCTTGCAACCCTCACGCGCCACCTTCTTCATTTCTTCTGTCTCCTCGTCGGAAGCCGCTTCCATGAAGATGCCATTCACGTTACCATCGGTAACCCAGACAGCAAGCAGCTTCGGCGCAAAGTCGCCGACAACGTAGCAGTCGCCAGCCGAATCACCATAAAACTTCCAGGACAAGTCGAAGACGCGCGAGTAAAAGTAAGGCAGATAGTCGTACGGCCCGGCCGCCTTCTTCAGTATAGCGTCGACAGCATGTCTGCCTGTCTCTCTGGCGTTCTGTACGTGCTCCATGCGGGCCGGACGGTCGTTGTACATCTTGAGCGGGAACGTGGCGATATCGCCAATCGCATGCACGCCCTTCGCTGACGTCTCGAGGTTGCCGTCGACAATGATGCCGCCACGCTCATCCATGTTGAGCTTGTCCTTGAACATGTCGGTGTTGACACGAGCGCCAACTCCCACGACAACCAGGGAGCCTTCAATCTCCTCCTCATTGCCACCACCTTGGCAGGTCATGACACCGCGGATCTTGCCCTCGTCATCGCCCAAAAAGGCCTTGCACAGGCGTCCGTTTTTCACAAGCGTGGCACCCTTGTCGATGTACGCCTTCTCATAATGCTTGGCTATGTCCGCGGTGAAGAGCCTCGGCATGATATGCTCTTCCGGGAAGACCATAGTGACCTTGCAACCGACCGTGAGTGCGGCGGCCGCGACCTCCATTCCGATGTAGCCACCACCGACCACGATGACGGTCTTGCCAATGTTGGCCTGGAGCGCGTCGTACAACTCGAGGGCATCGGAGTTGTCCCTGAGGTAATGTACACCCTTGAGGTCATGACCAGGGGTCTTACTGAGCTGGATCGGGGCTGCGCCGGTGGCCAAAATCATAGCCTCACTCGCCTGCACGGTGGAGCCGTCCTCCAAGGTGGCGATCTTCTCGGCGACATCGACGGCGGAGACCTTGCTCCCCAGCATGAGCTTGACGCCCTTCTCGGCGTACCACTCCGGTGCCTGGCGGTCGCCGCCGCCGCCGACGCAGGTGTGGAAGCCCGGGAGGCGGACGGCGGCCTTCATGAGGACGGCCTTGGAGAGGGCGGGGCGCTCGTACGGCGCGACGGGCTCCTCGCCGATCAGGCAGACGTCCGACTCGCCCGAGTTGACAAACTGGGCAGCGGCGTAGCCAGCGGCGTTGCCCGCGCCCACCACGACGTACTTGTAGGTCGACATGGCAGAGGTGATGCAGGTGCGGAGCGGGCGGCGGTAGAGTGGGGGGGCGCGATAATGCGTGGGGAGAGCGCTGCGCCGAAGGAGAAGGGGTGCGCTGGAGGGGGTGCGATGGATCGGAAGCGGGTGGAGAAAGGCCAGCCACATTCTTATTGTTCGACGGTGGACGGCGGGATTAGGGCAACGGAGGCGTGTGGCGGGCTGGAAAAATTGCGGGGCTTTCCAACGGGACAATTTTGACAGGCGCTGCCTGGCGTGATCAAGGCTGGCGCTGTTGGTGCCTGGCTATCGCTACAGGAGTGCTACGGTGGCTTCTCGTTGTATTGGATGAGGAGCGCAGATGTGGTCAGGTTCCAGAAGACGCGGCTGCAATGCTGGTTTCGTAAAGAGGAAACGGGCTGAGGTCTGCCCGTTTCCCCTTTACGAAACCTGCCGTCAACGGCATCTCCCGTGCGGCTGCGTGCTTCGTGATCTCCGCAGAGGGGCTTTCAACGGATTCCTGTATGATGGATTTTCGGAAGATGTCATATTTACAAGTACAATACTGTGGCATGCAAACCAATGCGGGGTTTGACAGGTTTTTTGCGAGGTGCTCTGGAGAAATTTGAAGCCTATACTCCGTGTATTTGTCGCAAGTGAGGGCCGCGGTCGTAGAAGCATTCGGATGCAGTTTTCTGAGTGTACAAATGCTCTGGAAGCGAGTGAAAACACTAATGGCCGGCTACTCAAGCAGGCCTTCGGAGAACTGTACAGTAGTATCATCAAATATATATTTACGGTCGAGTCTCACATTCCCGACTGTTGTTTCACAGATTGAAGCCCTTCTTGTTTGAATGCTTTTGAGAAGGCTTGCGATCTCCAGAAAATTTGATTCTGGTGAGTTATTTTTCTTACGTTCTGCTGGAAACTCAATAAGGTGGTACCATCATGGTACCACCTTGTTGAGCTCTTTCGAAGGTTTCATCATTTCATCATGAAACGAGTTGAAACATCTCAACACTTGCATGGTTGCCTTTTTCTATTGTGCCTTGTCAAATACTGTATTCTTATTTGCCATTCGTTATGATAATGCAGGCTGAGCAGATGATGTCATCAGAACTGTTGACAGTTGTGTTGACATCAACAGTTCTGCTTCGATGTATGCATGAGTGGAAATGATACAACAAGAAGTATGCGTGGGACATGTGATGACTCCCGATCCTCCTCGGCTTTTAAAAGCCGAGGAGGATCGGGAGTCATCTAAAAGGTAAAAATGTAATTTAATTACCTTCCGTGCTCCTGCTCCTAACTCTACTGTAAGGTACATCGTTGTCAGTCGTGTCCACCTGTCCAGCTGGACAGGTTGCGTCATGACAGGACTTTAGAGCATCTCCACCGGGCGATCCAAACATCAAATTCAATTCAAATTTTACTGTTGGACTTCGGTGGTGTGCCTACTCAGGTTCTTCAATTTGATTTCTAATCCAAAAAAAATAAAAGGGTGAAATCCATTGTGGTGCGTGAAAGACTGCGAAAAGGCCTAATAAAAGCGTTGAGTTTGGCTTTGAGCCCGTTGCTGTCCATTTGGGTCATTGTGGTGTGTTCAGGACCACATCAGGACCAATGATAGCAACCTGGGCCGGACCGGCCGGGCCGGTCCCGGCACCAGTCAATCATGCGCCGGGGCAAAGGCCATTGTTGTCACTTCATGATTTATAATTTTCATTATTATCGCGATATTATTATTTAAGTTTAATACAGGCCAGTTTGCGCGCAGGGGGGTGGCCGATGCGTAGGTAAGCGACCGGGACGCCGGCGGCCACAGTGATCCCGCGCCGTAAGTGCGATATGGAGTGAGCGAGTTTACACGCAGTTACTGGCACTGTTGGCACCGTGACCGGGGGCGGATGCTGCTTCGTACACGTACACGCGCGCAATGCGTCCGTCTCGACGCGTGCACATCGTTGCGTCTACTTTGCAACGCGCTCTTCACCTCCGTCCCGCTCGATAAACGAGAACCCCTTTCACGCCTCCCCCTTCACGCCTCCCCCTTCACACCTCCCTGCGCCCACCCAATCTCTTCCTCGCATAGTCTGCCATGCCCACCTCCCCGTGCACGCCGCACCAGACGGCGGGCCAGTCCCTGCGCACGCTTATGCCTATAGTGGCGCCGTCCCGCACCACCTCCTCAGCGCGCACGGGCGCAGCCACTACCGTGCGCATGGGCGTAGCCACCCTGCTGATGTCGACGAACACGTTGTAGCGACGCCTGCGCTCGCGGCGTCCGCGGACGGCGCGCGTCCAGCGCCACGCCGCAGTGCCCAACAAGGCGGCCAACGCGGCCACCACAGCGCCCGCAGCCGTGCCCGCAGCCCTCGAACGAATTTCTGTCGCGTCCCGCAGGCCTCCCCACCCTCTGCCGCTTCCGTCCCGCAAAACCTCCCGCGACCATGTCCTCCCGCGACCATGTCCTACCGCACCTCGCTCGGCACGCGCAGCGAGCTGCGCAGCATGGCGGCGGTGAAGAGCGCGTTGCAAAGTAGACGCAACGATGTGCACGCGTCGAGACGGACGCATTGCGCGCGTGTACGTGTACGAAGCAGCATCCGCCCCCGGTCACGGTGCCAACAGTGCCAGTAACTGCGTGTAAACTCGCTCACTCCATATCGCACTTACAGCGCGGGATCACTGTGGCCGCCGGCGTCCCGGTCGCTTACCTACGCATCGGCCACCCCCCTGCGCGCAAACTGGCCTGTATTAAACTTAAATAATAATATCGCGATAATAATGAAAATTATAAATCATGAAGTGACAACAATGGCCTTTGCCCCGGCGCATGATTGACTGGTGCCGGGACCGGCCCGGCCGGTCCGGCCCAGGTTGCTATTATTGGTCCTGATGTGGTCCTGAACACACCACAATGACCCAAATGGACAGCAACGGGCTCAAAGCCAAACTCAACGCTTTTATTAGGCCTTTTCGCAGTCTTTCACGCACCACAATGTATTTCACCCAAATAAAATGAATTGCAACCCAGTGAACCGAGATCCATATCCGTGAGTTTTGGATCGCACCAGGGGTGCAATCCAACACCAGGCTCGAAACCGCGCGCATTGCTTCACATCACCTTTGCATCGTTCCCTTCAACTTTTCCCGCCACCTCTTTTGGCGCCACTTCTCCGACACCACTGTATCCCCTATGCCTTCTTATTTCCGATGTCCTCTCCATGTCTCGAGTGCGCAAGTGACACAATCGTCACGAGAGTTCCACAAAGGCGCAATTTCACATTGCACATCAATATGGGATCTGGAAAAGGTTGGTCCATATTCGAGACAGTCGCGGCATGTAAGGCTTTTGTGGTCGCATCAGAAGACCAGAAGAGCGGAGCGGGTAAGAAGAAGGAACAGTTTCAAGCGGAGATACTGGCTGCATTCAACATCATGATCGAGGAAAAAAAGAGAAAGCACCACATTCAGCCCGCCACCTCGCACGGGTAGTGCTGTCTTGCAGCGCTACAAAAAAGCCCGTGCAGACTGTATCAAGTTTGATGGTATCGAAATGAGAATGCGTGCCAAAAATCCGACGGGGGCTCCCACAGAAGAAGATTTTATTCGCGCGGCGACGGCAGTATACAACTCCGAAGCGAACATCAGCAATATGTATACCTACTTCACAGACCGCGACATAGATGTGGGTGCCAAGTTTGAGTTCGTCGATGCGCTTTTATTTCTTTGTACAACCCGGCAGTGGGATCTTGTTTTACAATCGAAGTCGAAGAAGCCAGCACAAAGCGTGACCAACTGTGGTGTTCCTGGTGTTGCTCAAAGGGGCTCGTTCAGTGCTGCCACGAGTGCAGGTGGTGGCGCTGCCTCGGAGGAAGTTAGTAGTCTGGAAATGGTTCCCTCTTTAACACCAGAGAAGCTCGTCAGAACGGGGAGCAAGCGAGCCCACACGCTGTCGAGCCAAGCTCATGCATTACATCGCGGGGCCGATGGCATTGAGGACCTGGCAAGAGCAGCGAAGCGCCGCAATGAAATTGCGGAGAAGTTGTTTGGATGTTGAGAAGCAAAAGGCTGTGTACGATCTGTTCCGGTTGCCGGGAACGAACAGTAATCTTCGCAATCTGTACCTACGAGTGGCGCACCATGAAGCGCTTCAACAATTGGAAAAAATTGTGCGGTCCCGTTGAGGAGAGAAATGTGGCTGACGACGATGCAGGTATGGGGCCGAATTCTTCATCCTTCCAGCACCCGGATGATGGAGCTCCGCCTGGTTCTTTGACAGTTGGTACTTCAGCTTTCTTCGGCAGGACATCTACTGTAACGGGGGCGATGAATCCGTTGAGTACGTTGGCTAGTGCAGTAGATATCGTCCAGGTTACGCCAGCTTCCGAAGAGTGAAGCAGTTTGTTTCCAAGCGAGCATTGCGTCTCCCAGTTTTACTTGCTTTAAACTACAAAATCGCTTAGTCTAATGGGTCACTGCCTCCGTCTCAACCTCTTTTCCCCCTCTGTCCTCAGTCCTCCCTTCTCTTTCCTCCCTCTATTTTTCTTCTTTTCGTATGCGGAGGAGGCCCGCGTGCGCCGAGGGCTTCAACCGTCGGCTTCTTGTGAACAGGATCCTCAAACGCCTCAGCCTTTTTCTTTGTATCATGTCAAATACGCACATTTGAACTGCCTGAATCTCCCTCTGCTTGACACAAAATACTTGAACAACCCCCTCGCTTGCCATTTAATCCCCGCCTGACATACTCCGCTTTGTCTCTGTAGGAGGACTCACGCCCACTTGATCACCAACAACGCAACAACCACACCGTCCGGCAAGAAAGAGCCCGACCCTGTCCCTATCCCAGTCCTAGTCCAACCCGCCCGTCCCTGCGAGTGCTACTGCCGTCCTGGTTCGCGTCGCGTGTGCGGTTGCCGGCGCCGGTTGCGCAGTCGGGGCCGATGTGGCTCCCGCCATCACTCCACGCGCCGCCGCTTGTGCTGCCACCTTCTACGGCGATCGCCGCGGTGTCGGATTCGTCGCTGTTGCACGCAGGCCGCGGGCCGCGTGCAGGTAAACAGAAGTCGGGGTTGAGGTGAGTGGGGAGTAGCTCGAAGGCGGGAGGAAGGGGGATCACAGGGGGAAGGGGCAGGTTGCTAGTACGAAAAGGTTTGAGGGTATTGTTATAGTGTTTGCGCCGTGGTCTGTGGATGCAGCAAAAAGAGAGACTCCTAAATGAGCGGAGAGATTCTTCGCAAGACGGCCAAGCTGGCTGCGTATGAGCGAAAACGGGAGGGCTTTGTTCCTGCAAGACGGCTGCACTTCCGCACAAATGTTTGTGCCGCGAACGGGGGAGGTCGCATGGTGCGCGTGGGGTTCAGCGAGTGATTGAGAAAAGGATGTAAACGTGAGTCAACAGTCGAGATTCGCGGCGATGGGGCGTTTGCGGACTGCAACTGTCACTCGTTGGCACTCAAAGCCATCACCTGCGCCAATCATCATATCTCCATATTGCACGCTACTCCGTCGAACTCCGCAAGGCCACCAATCCTTCCTGCACTCGTCCACTGCCTCTAACATTGAACACGCGACCCCCTCCTGCTGCCCCCCCTCACGGTTACCCCGCCACTTGTCAACACGCCTACCCGTCCCAACCCCATGGGCACCGCTTCCTCACCTGTATTCGGATGTTGCCCCGCCCCCCCACAGCCCTTCCACACCCGCCCTTCCGCTACCTCAACGGCGACCAACGGCCGTACGTCTCGGACGCCGCCCTGTCGTGAGAGATTCTGCCCCTGGCGTGAGCGCAGGTGCCCCATGCTGAAATGCCAAAAGTCACCATTCTTGATGGAAATAGAGCTTGAGATGCTCCCAAAAAATGCCCCTCTCATCAACTACCGCGTCGTCCTACAGGTCCACTTCTGATTTGTCGTTCTGTCATCATCGAACAACACAACTTTTGTCCCATCTCACAACTCCACCTCAATGCGCCTGATCCACATACCTCCCCGGTCTCCTCTTCCGGACACAACTAGCCAATGGCGCGCGCTGTACGGAAGGGAGGGCATTTCGTCGCCGTTCGACACCTTTTCTTGTGTGTCCTCTGACTGTAGGCGTCAGGCACTCCTGCTTCAATTGGTCCCTGCTCGTTAATCTTGACTATTCATCTTCGCAAAACTCCGCACGCGGCATCCTGCAATTATGTCCTCTTCGTCTCGCCATCATACACTCAGACGCGCTCGCTTCATGTTTCGTGTGCCCAGACGCATGGCCACAATGTTGAACCAGAATCATAAACTGCCAACTTTGCTCGGCTTATCCACGACGTGTCCCACAACGACGTGCATCTCCACTCCACCCACGCCGATCTACACTTCTCCAATGCATGGTACATGCACCACGCTGATCTAAAATTTACCGCCCCCCATACTCCATCAAATCTCGGACGCTGGCGCGCCTCAGCACGTAAGACCGCCCTGACCTTCCCAGATGTGATTAATTAGGGCGTTTTTGAGCTGACGGTGGTAGCCACGCAGCTTTACATTGTCATCAGCATATGCTTTGTCCAGATTTCCTTCAATATCATTGGCATCCAAGCTCTCTACTACCATATCCGTCGTATTATTCAACTCGTCATAAAGACGAGACACACCACCGCCCCCGTCGCTTGTATATTTTGATCGCCGCACCTCCACCGTCATGTTGTGCATAATAGCTGCAGTCATAGCGATATCATGCAGTTTTTCTGCGGACATTTTCTCACTAGAGACGAACAATGACTTATACCTACGATAGAAAACACCAAATAGGCGCTCTACGCATTTTCTTACGCCCTCTTGTCTCTTTGCAAAGAGCTTCTCCTTGTTAGGCAATGGTAGCGCAATACTCTGAATAAATATCTTCCATTTTGGATAGATACCATCAGTTATATAATAGTACCATGAGATAACATTACCATCCACTGTGTAAGAAGGTCGAACGCTGGGAAACTCCCCAGATAAAACTTTTCTCGAAGTGGTTGCTTACTTCGAGTACATTGAGGTCGTTGAAGCCTCCAGGTGGTCCGAAGTGAAAAGACCAGATCCACAGATCAAGATCGGCTATTACTTCCATTCGCAAAACTGGCTTTCCATCTTTTCCCCTCATGACGCCCTGTAGATCTTTGGGACAGTTCTTCCATTCCCATCCTGCGCAGTCCAAACACCCAATACACCCCAGAAACCCGAGCCGAGCGAACTGTTTTCAATGCGAATGAGGTCATCCTCAGTTGGTTCCCGTAAATATTTCTTTCCGAAACACAAGTTGACAGCTGAACAGAAATGGTCTAGACTTTCAGATGCAGTAGTCTCAGATACATCAAAAAGATCATCGGCAAGATCGCTTGGAATGTCGTACGAAATTTGTCGGAGAGCACAAATGACCTTAAGGAGAGGAGATATGCCCATTCTATCAGTGGCATCGGGACGCAAGCCCTTACGGAAGTAGATATCCAGCTGGACGACACCAGACAAAAGCCGTTCAAAGACTGGCCTCTGCATTCCGAATCTTCTTTCGAATTGTTGTTCTGGTTGCTGAGGTCCGAACGAAGTCGTACCAGGGCGCAGAAGATCTGTCGGCCAAAAGTACTTGTGCATATAGTACGTATGCTTTTCGTGAAAATTTCGTGGAATGTTCTGGGCCTTGCCTGGAACTGATCGTCCTCTGGCTCCCTTTTGCTTAACACTTGTTGCAATATGGACCATTTGGTTCCAGAAGGCAACAGCGAAGGCAGCAGCATCGTCTTCAGGCTGCCCAATAATGAACTCCCTGTCCATAGTTGATAGTGTAGTATAGATTTGAATGTTACAACTGCTAGTGCACGGGTGGGTGAAAGGGCGTTCCAACTACCGCGTATGCACGACAGAAATGGAGTGCGTTTCATTTTGTTGGAGCGGCCAGTGATATACAGACACTTGGGAAAATTTGGATAGAATTTATTCTACCGGTGGTGATGCTCTTACCGTGCGACGAATGGACGATGGACTGTTTCTTTGGAGACAGGGTTTCTATCGTCGGGCATCCCCCCCTGCATCCCTTCAAAAATAATAAAATTACTGAATGCATCATGCAATCCCCAACCTTCGAAGGCGCCTGTAGCTTGTGGTACCTTCGAAGGTTAGCAAGGAAGATTAACCCTCGAGGTTTCGAAGTTCGACCAGTCTCGAGACTCCTCGCACGAAACCCCCTGCCCATGCCAACCGCGTCGGTGCCGCGCCCAATGGTGCCCTCCGATCCCGCCCATAAAATTTTAGATCTCCTCAAATTCTTCACGGATGGTACGACCGTGCTTGGCCTGGATGTTGATCTCTCTGACTCTGCCTCCGTCGCTCGCTTCCTTGATCACATCCATACCTCCCCTGCCGCAAAATCCCTCCTCCAATCTCTCGGGCCCAACACCGCTTTCGATTCCTTCGTCCGCCTGCTCGCTAAGCTCTCCGGCCAGGCCCTCGACGCCCTCTCTCTTCTTCCCCCGATCCAGCGGTCGCTCCCGTTGCTTCGTCACCATATCTCCGTGCCGCCTCCGCCACTCATGCGCCCCCGAAACCT
Organism: Chondrus crispus; assembly: GCF_000350225.1. Taxonomy (NCBI): domain Eukaryota; phylum Rhodophyta; class Florideophyceae; order Gigartinales; family Gigartinaceae; genus Chondrus; species Chondrus crispus. The sequence goes on along the minus strand of NW_005178511.1, from coordinate 359,321 downwards.
CTGTCGCGACTCCCAGCAGTTATTTACTCTCCAACCGCCCCGCACCTTCGCCGCGACGACCTTCCACGCCTCTCGTGCAAATTTCAAGCGGATCTTCGGCATGTCAGTCGAGACATGTTCGGCTACGACAATAAACGCTTTACTCGTGTGTCTACCACTGATAAGCGACCCTTCGTCAACTGCCACGCGTTCCGCACTGCCTTGAACAAGACCAACTTTCACGCTCCCTGCTCTATTATTCCTACCCTCGATAAAGACAATATCTTCGTTTGCGCACAGCACAATGACCTGCTGCGTATTGCCCGCTATCGGGAAGCATATCGAAAGAGCGTTACCGATCTCTCCCTCCCTCCTCCGATAACCGTCTCCACTCCCTTCGATCTCGACGCATCCCATTCCTTGAGCGCTATCCACAAAATCTTCCTTCCGCTCCGTGCCGAAATTGCTCGACTGGAGGACCCTGACTGCCTCTGGCGTCCTGCACGACACTATGCCGCCGTCATGCGCAAGGCCGAAGCTTCCCTCCATCACAAGCTCAATGACCCCGATCTCCCACCCTTACCACCCCCGGCTGGATCTTTCGCTCCCGCAACGCCCCTCACGTCCCCACAAGCGCCTTCTTGATCCGGCGGCACCTGACGGGGACCCCCATCGTGGCACGCGCTCCACCGCTTTCCCGGAGATCGCGCCTGCTTCTGATCCGCACGACCAGGCTGCCGACATTCCGGTACCCATTGAGATCGACACAAACGACAATGCCGTTCCTCCCCCAGCCATGTGATGCTCACTCCCACCCGTCAATCGTGCCCTCCCCCGTCTCTTCTCTTCAAAGCCCCTATACTAACTTTGAAGCATCTTCCCGCTGGGTTGCATGCCCAGTTTCATGAAATAATGTATAAGCTGTTTCTCTGCGCCAACACCGCCAGGTCTACTACTGCTCAAATCCAGTCAATCTCCCGCGTTTTCGCTGTCTGGTGTAGTATAATCACCCCCAACGACGAGGGGGGTGAGTACTGACAGTTCGGAAAGACCCCGATCGGCGGGAAGATAGAAGCACGGCCCACCCACGGTACCGAGCACGGGCTCGAGGTAGCGGTGGTAGAGCGGGATCGGGGAGGACACGCGCACGCGCGAGTGGTTCTACGCCTTGACGCCCCGGAGCGGTACTGGGTGACGATCCAGTACCGACGGGCGGAGGCGGAGCCGGCTCGTGGGCGTGCTGTGCGCGTCCTCAACCAGTGCGCGGTGCTACTCCTAGGTAAAACGGACGGAAATACCTGAGAGTAAGCGGGCGGACCAAGGTGGAGGATCCTTGACAAGTCCGTCCTTGTCGTCCTCCACCGCCGGCGGTCCGCTCATATTTAATGTACATTGTAGTCTATCATAACTCTACAGTAGTGCCGGTCTACCGACACTGTAACGCTGTCAGCCGGCGGGGATGACAGTCCACGTGTAGTACGCGTCCCGTACACGCGGAGGACTCGTGTGTGCGTGCATGGCTGTAAGGCTCGTTGCCTTACTGTCCCTGATCCGATCCTAATCTAATTTCCGTTTGTGGTTATACCACATCTGGAAGCTCGTCTTCCGGAAACACGGACGAGGCGAACCCCGTAATTGCCATCGTCCCTCCTCCGTCGCCAAATTGCGGCGTCGTATGGACCTGTGGACCGCTAACACTCTTCCCGCCCTTCTCGACGACGCCCTCGACGCGTTCGACGCCCTCCCGTCTACCAAACCGCGCTCGCCCCATGATCCCATACGTAGGTGCCGCCAGCTCATGCAAGACCAAGCCATCACCAAAGCTGCCGCCGCCCTGTGTTCCAAGGTCCAACCTGTCCCCGCTAATGCCGACACTCAGCAGGTCCTCGCTCGCCTGCACTCTTGCCCCACCATACCTGTTGTAGCGACCAGCCGTGACGCCCTTCCTTCCGCGCTGCAGTTCACGGAAGGCGAGGTCTGGCGCGCTATCCGCGAGTTACCCTACCATAGCGCTCCTGGTCCTGATGGCCTACGCCCCTCCCTACTGAAGATACTTCTAAAGTCCCCGGTGGGGTGGTCCCCGGCCGTTCTGCGCTTGCCGAGCTCATCAAATTCCTCAACCGCTGTGCTGACGGACACGTTCCCGTTCAGCTACGCGCCTGGTTTTCCAGCGCCTTGCTCATTGGTCTTCGCGACACTGCGGGCACCAAAGTACGTCCCATCGCCATGGGGCTCGTTCTTCGACGCCTCATTGGCCGCCTCCTCGCCCATCGCACCTCGCAGGATTCGTCTGTCCATCGTCACTTCTTGCCTCACCAGCTTGCTATTGGTACCAAATGTGGCACCGAGGCCATCATTCATGCCACCCGCCTGGCCGTGGACCGCTTGGAAAGAGACGATATGGTACTTTTGAAGATCGACGCTACGAATGCCTTCAAGGCCATCGAACGTCAAGTCATTCTGGACGAGGTCGTCAAGCATGTCCCAGGCATTGCCCGATTTGTTCACATGCTGTATGGCTCTGCACCCCGTTTATTGTTTTGGCCGGTATGAACTGCAGAGCCAGACTGGCGCTCAACAAGGGGATCCCCTTGGCATGATATTATTCACCTTAGCGCTGCACCCACTACTCTGCCAAATCGCCACTCACTTCCCAGACATTAAGCTGCTGGCCTCTTTTGCGGATGACATTAATGCTATCCTTCCCATGCGCACTGCATCGCTTTTACTCCAGTTTCTACAAGTCCATAGTCCCCGCAGAGGCTTCCACGTCAACCTCCGTAAGACCGAAGCCTGGTGGTGCGGTAGGGACATCGGCCCCCTACCCTGCTCTGTCAACAAGAACCCCGCCATCGACGTTCTCGGTGCACCAATTGGTGCTCCTTCGGGCTGCCTGGCTCACCTCCAGCACAAAATTACTGCGGTGCAGTGCATGTGGGAGCACATCAGGCAACTACAAGACCCTCAAATTGCTTACCACCTCCTCCGCTTTAGCGCCACCGCCAGCCGCCTGACGTACGTTCTCCGAGCTACCCCGCCGCATATAACCGCCCCTGCCTGTCAACTCTTTGACACTAGGCTGCGAAGGGTTTTCGAGGACTTCCACCGTCCCCTCTCTGATGCTGCATGGCACTTAGCTCAACTTCCCCTCAAAGTTGGTGGGCTCGGCCTACTCGCTATCTCTCACGTGAAAGAAGCAGCCTATGTTAGTTCCCTGTTGTCTACACTCCCTCCGATCTGCGGCCTGCTCCCTGCCCGTCACCTCCTGGCTGGCGGCTTGATCGGCCCGTCCCTCGCTGCCCTTAACGATCGATTTCCGCTGGGACCCAACTACATTTTGGACTCCCTTACCGGGCGTGACCGTTTCCCGGACTCTGCTTCACCTCATGAACTGCAACACCGGCTCACAGAGCGAATTATGGATATTAAATTCAAAGGCCTGCAGCCCGACCCCGGCGGCTGTTCTGACGTGGCTGTTAGAACCCGAGTACGGTTTCCGTCTTTTTCCGCTGCTAGCTCGGCTCGGCCCTTTTCAGCCCTGCCACAGTCCGACCCGGCGCGCGCGTCGCCCCCCCGATCTGGATCACAATGATCGAACTTCGCCTCGGTACCCCTATTTTCAATGGCACACAAGAATGCCCGAGTTGTACTGTCAGTTGCCTCAGTACCCAGTCCCAGACTCGTCCACTCCCGCTACTCGATACCTACGGCCATCACGAGACGATATGCTCCTGCGACGACGGTTCTACAAGGCACCATAATGCCCTCCCCAACCGGCTCTATTAGCTTCTATCCCCGCAATACTAGAGCATCAACGCTCGCTTGGAATGGCGCGTTCCACAGGATGCCCATAAGCCGGAAGGCGATCAACGACGCCTTGACATTTATGTTCACGATCTCAGTTTTGATGAGCATCCCCACGCGTTCGATGTTTCAGTTGTCAGTCCTCACTCTCGGAACACTGGATGGCGCTCCCGCTCCTCCTCTCAAAAAATCTTGCAAGCCGCAAGCACAATTGAACGTACATACCGCGACGTTTGTTCGCCGCATACATCCGTCCATCTACACCCTATGATCTGGGACGTGTACGGGCGTATCGGATCGGGTACGGTCAGAGGGCTCCAACTCGTCTCTGATTTCCTATCCAGTCATACTGGACGTTGCCCCACCTCTACTCGTTTTCAAATTAGCACGATTCTTACTTCTCTCGTCCTTCAATACACCGCCCTATTCGTCAATCGCCGCCGGATTCACGCATCTCTTGCACCTCTCCATTACCCGCGATGTGAACCGCGGAAAATGATGAGGTCTAGTGCGAAATTTTTATGTGTGCCATTTTTTCTAGTAAACATTGTGTACTGCCGAATCATTTGTGAACCACGTGATGCCCATCCTTACATGGTCACGTGTCAGGTCACGTAGAGCTCCAGAGCCTCCAGGAAGAGCCGAAACTTCACTCACCGATATCGTCAGAACAACCATCAGTCAAACGTATTTTGAAAGTAGTGACACGAAATGCGAAAACCCTAGAAATAAATTGATCCAATTTTCTGCAGTTCCATGCAGCAGCAAGAAGGGATCGCTTTCGGATCTTCCGAGTACCAAATTATGTACTCTAGACTTCCGAGTACCAATTTAAGTACTGTATTAATTTACAGGAGAAGAGTACAGTAGAACAAATTAGGTTCATGCGAACTGCTGCAGTACGAGGTTAAAGTTTCTCCAAAACCAAAGTTAAAGCTTCATTTTTATTCAAGAATAACATACCGGAACAACCGGAAATTAAATGCAATCAATCTAATTGTGAACTGCACTTTCATAGTCATAACTGCATTTTCAAATGCCCAATTTTGGGCATATTTCGGCACAAAAGAGTCATACTCAACCCAGAAATTCTGCTCTGGATTTTTATAAAATCAGTATTTGCAATGACGAATAAAACTTCGTCACATTAACAGTGGTGATAAAAAGCGATTCCCATGTGCATTTAACACCTAAAGTTCTTCCAGGCCTTTTTTGTATTCGTATTAAAATCACATTTTTGCCATTTATGAATGAAAAGCCTGTAATTTCCCAGCAGCGTAACCTAAAAAACCTGAAAGCTTATATTGCTTCCATGAACTTGATTCAATTTTATCTCTATTACAGCCACGTTACGAAACGAAATAGATCCAAATCCAAATTTATTCCTATGAAAACAGGATTTTCGAAAAGTTTAATCGTCAGTAGCCGTAGAAGCATGAATTATTCATCGAAAAAAGCTGATTCACAGTTTCCGGACTGAAATGACTGCAACAAGATTTGAGTCCATTGATTCATATGAACCAGATAAAATTCTGCTCACGAAAGCGGTGCACACTCCGGTTTAATTCGTCAATGCTCGGTATTTGGGTAGTATTCGGTAGTACGGTTCAGAAGGTACACATCCTAAGTTCTTCAATGCAGAAAAAGGTACTTTTTAACCCTAATGAAATTTGTAATGGCTTGGAGACTTTGTGTACCTCACTATTCTACAAAGCGATACATAACCTTGAAAACGATCATTCAAGAGAGACTTCAAGTTTTATAATCCAAAAGTAGTAGTATTGGCTCACCACACCTTGGATCTGAACGTTTGTGTTTCCTGATTTGAAGAAGTATATTTACCCCAGGGTAATGATATCCGTAAAGATTTGCAAGTTTTGGGTGAGAATGGTGCAAACAGAACTAACAAGGTCTGCTAAGAGTTTAGATAGGGTGCACTCTATCGATGAAGCATTCCTATAGAGCATTCTCTTCAGGAACATACATGTATGTTCCTGATGAGAATGCTCTATTTGCCTCTTTTGCAATACATGTTTCTAGCGACAACTACGGTAGCTTCCTGAGACTTTTTAGAGCACTTTAAGAAAACTTCTATTTGTAATAAACCTTTGGATATGTCTGAGTTGTCAACCCTTATACACTCTTTAAGATAAGAATCTAACAAGACAGCAAGAAGTCATACACCTCATCTTCTCAATGTTAGCAATGTTTTAACCACACGCAAAATATAATTTGGAAAGAGCATTTCAACTTAGAGATTCTCATTTTCCAACACTAGATTCCACAAGAACCGCATTCCCCAAGCGAAAAGCTTCACCATATCCGATGTAAAAGTCTAAATGAGTACTTCCTACGATGTCCAGTATTTCCGAAATGGCGAAACTGTGTTTCCGTATTGAATCTCTTAAGTAAACTATGATTAAGGATAAAAGCATCTGATTACGTTCTACTCACTTCCATTTAAATGCGTAGAATATAACTTAGCGAAGTATCCGAGTGTAGAGGACTACCGTAACTAAGCGAAAGTTATTCAGGTAGGAGAATTTATTCATTGACATACCCCTCTACTTTTCGAAGCATATCTACGAAGTACTGGTTAGGAAAGCTCCCATGTCATACACGTCACAGACGTGGGTGGGCTTTATTTCTCAGAAATTTACAGCACAGATTCTCGATGACTGCAAGCCAGTCAGGGCACTAGAGCCACAGTACTGTATTCTGAAAAAGGCAACAACCAATGCTCTTTGGGAATACGTGTGATCGTCATCATCAACAGTTTCTAACAATTAAATCTGTGTTTTGAATGATCTAGGCTTTCATTTCTACAATTTCGCAATCAAATCGCATATTTAGCCGTACTCTTTTCAAAGTGTCTGTTCACATATTTCTTCAAAATTGGCTTCAACAAGCATTTTCCCGCTGGATTACTGAAAGACAATCCCTTAACAGGAGGTTTAGGGGATTTCAATTTTCAAAAATGTCAACTCAAGCAAGGAAGGGGAGAGGGAAGAAAAAGGGGGTTGTGAATGCATTTACAGACGGTCCCCTGCGCGACTCGTACGATCTGGTATCTACTGCCGCGAGCGCATCAACGAAAGCAAATGTGAAGTTAGCAAGACGAGTTCTGAAAGAGTACTGTGCTCTGAAAGGTGCCCGAGATCCACATCGCATCACCCCAGAGAGCTCAAAACTCATTCTCAATGTTCTCGCAAATTACTGTAAGTTTGGAACTGCTGATGCTCTCAAGAATGACAGCATAGGAGTTCTGGCGCAGGGATTTCGACATGTCTATTGCAAACACGGCCACACCAAAACGTGGCAGGTTGACGAGTCTGCTGGTAAGGCAAGCGGCAACCCGCTGATTGGAAACCCTAATTTGCAGGCGTTGCGAAAGGCCCATCGCGTTCATTTGGCTCATCTACGATTCGTTACGGTACGCTCCCGGCCAATCACAGCAGCCAATATGTCTGATTTGGCCGAAAAGTTTTGGTACGGGAGAGAAAAGGTAACCGCAGCACCTGACGTGCTCCTACATGCCATTCTCGTTGTCGGGTTGAATTTGGGACTCAGATATGATGAAATTAAGAAGTTGAAAGTCGAAAACGTCTCTGTTGGGTCCGGTGGCTGCACGTTGACGTTGCTTGAATCAATTAAGAATTCAACTGTGCATAGAACGTACCAGCTTCGCGATTAGTTTGGGAACTCTGCCTTGCGGTTCTCATACTTTATGGATCCATTCTTAGCATTGTACTCGTGGCTGACACTTCGTGGAAGTAGCCCAGGGCCTTTCTTTTGTGATGTGAATGAGACAAGAAGTGGTTGGGTCATTGACACCAAAGCACCGTGGAGTTCTAAGAAATTCACCGAGTTCTTCCGAGGTCGCTTGTCATCAATTGGTGTCGGATCGGGTGATCTGGGTATGTACTCCGTACATTCAATCAAAAGAGGTTCAATGCAGCTGTATCGAGCTCTAGGGCTTCGCGATGAAGCAATTATGGAAATAATTCAGATGAGTGGATATCAAGCGTATGCCAACTATTGCGCTGCCTACAACGACTGTGCTCCGCCAGAGCTTCCTCGCTTTAATTCAGTCCAGGAGTATGTACGTCATGCTAAAACTATTTGCGAGGAATCTGAGCAAATATATGGGAAGGAGGACTTTGCAAAGTTTCTTGAGCACGGCCATACTGGTCTCAGTTCAAACGATGTGGACAAAACTTTCAGTTAGTCTAGTGAAATGTTTTCGTCGAGTACAATAAGTAATCTGGTACTTGATTTATGGATCATAGTTTTCTGTTTTAATGAGATATAAGTGATCGTCTTACTAATTTCAGAGCGAGGAATAACCAACAGACCCACACGACAAAAAATGGAGAGACGAGGGTTCGTGCGGCCGATCCAAGGGGGTGGAGAAGGTGCCGGATTCAACCCCCCTTGATAAATCCTGCAACTTGAACCGGAGATTGGTATGAAGATCAGTAAGGAGATATTGCTTTCGTCGGGTAGCACTACTTCTGTCGGCAAATCGAAAAATCAGGGAAGCGATTCAGAGAATGAAGCACAAATTTATGCTGTTCAAGATGAGAAAATGGAAGTTTGGAAGAAAGAGCTACAGCAGAGACTATTTATCTTGCACCAGAGAAGGAAGGAATCTTCTAGTGCGCTGTCGAAAAGAAATACGAGCGTACAGTTGTACGCCTCATTGGAAGAAAACGCCGGGGAAGATGGAAGTAAAGAACCGTTGATACAAAAGGATTGCATTGCTTCTGCAGCTGCAGAGGCAACAGAACGGGACTTCGATTCATTTATTCATTCATTGCATAAGAAACAGAAAACAGGGGCTCACATGGAACCCAGTACAGTAGTCAAATTCATTCCAGGACTACCGAAAACCATAGAAGAAGTGGTTGAGCTGTGGCGAAGGGGAGACAAAAATCTCAACTGTCAACCAATGAGAAAGTTTACAGACTCAGAGATGCGAAAGAAAATGGTTCCGAACTATAGCCATCCGGTGTGGACCCTTTCTGGACAGAAGAATTGCTTCTTGCCAATCATGGCTTTAGTGGAACGAGTACAGGAATTTGGACCTGTACGAATCGGTCTGACGGATATCGGAAGTGACAATGATTGGGAACCAGCCGTTCAAGGGTTTCATGCCGCGTATGACAAAGATGGGAGGACCCAGGCGTTATCGCGTGTACTGCGTCAAAAAGATTAATAAAAAATATGAAAACCATCTTACTGTAAAGGGAGGGCAGTCTCTCACCTTATCCATCTTATCAGAAATTGATGTCGTGGTACAGAGTGCTGTGATAGTTTCTGTTGTATGGTGAGACACACGACAGAATGTTCAGATTTATCATGCGTGTAGAAATACAAACGCTGTCACGGAGGTATCCAGAGAAGATGTTTTCTCGTTATTGCAGTTGAAGCTAAAAATAGACTGAACTACATACAAGTTGACTGCATAAATATGAACCCTTTTTCATAAAACGTTCCCATGGCAAGGCATATCCGTCCTGATGGTTTAGACCTAAAATTTATTGGAAGAACGTCTAACGAAACAAGATTTTAGTGGCATGGAACATTGTGACCTGATTTTACTTCTCAGCAGTTAAGTGTTCACTTGTTTGACTCTGAGGACCACAGGTGAAATTCTCTGCAGAATTCTGCTCTACTAAAAATAGCCTGACATTCCTGTAGAAGTTCGTAATTTCTACGTCTAAATAGGAATGGACCCAGTTTCTGAACGGTCGTTTCAGTAAAGAATCACCCGGCTTCCAGTCAAAACTTTTACTTAACTCACGTCAGAGAATTTGATCTAGCAGTTGTCGCGAAATGCAGTAGAAATGTGCTGGCAGTGGTATCGTATACATCTCATAGAACTGCTGCATATTTTACTTGGGCGCAAGTACGTCTATTTACGAGATTCCGTGGTGTCATGCAGACAACGCGTTGGGTATATTATTTTAAATCACTCAATCAACATTTGGTACGATGTTCATCATGATGTAAAACGTGGAACGTACCTGCTCTTGATAGGATAATCTGACCTCACGACCAACTATATTTAAAGACGTACAATTAAAAGATTTGGCGTTCGCTTCAACTACAAATCCTGGCTGCCGCTGTGCCAGAAAACTAGTTCGCTATTTTTAGAAACATTAATTTACACTCTCTTTGACACAAGCTTATTTGGAATTATTCGGTAAACGTTGAATTATTTGGTAAACGTCGAATTATTCGGTAAACGTTTCTGCTAGGTTCTGATGTACCACATAGAACGGCTTTGGTGGACGCTGAGATATTGAAATATGTGCCTCCAAATCTCCCTAGATTTGCAGGGCCACACTATACTCTTTCCGTTGTCCTTCCTCTCTCTTCTGCTATGTATACGGTCGATTTCAGATCTCCACAACTGAAAGTCTACTTGTGTACCTCTATGCACCATAGTTGAGATACTTGGCAGAAATCTTACATTCTAAAAATAGTTCGATATGCTTGGAAGAATTCGCACGCCACATCTTTAAAACAGGTATACACTCTGTTTTTCAAACACAGTTTCTAGTCAGATTTTCTGGATCGTCATTTATTTCTTGACTGAATGAAAATCAGAGAAAATCTCGTTATGAAAGTCGTCGCGAGCCGCAGTAAATGTTTTCAAACGTTTCGTATACGCTTCATTAGACTGCTACGTATATGCTCAAGCGCATATGTGTTTCTATTCTACGTTTGCATCAATCCAGTATTCTATTTTTAAAATGGCAACTAGTCTAACACAGCAATAGGAAATCTCTGCCCCCAACAACTCTTTAAATACTGAACGGGTACAGGCGAACTATCAGATCTGAGACAAGCGCACCAACCTTTCGCATCCTTCGTTTCTCCCAAGTTCGCAAGCAGTCCTTGTTGTTCGAACATGAGCGCCGTTGGTCATCCGCAGTTGTGCATCATCTGCCAATGCCCGCCTGATGGAGACGTCGTCGAGTTACAATGCAGACACGTCTTTCATAAAGACTGCATTGCTCCCTGTCTTCTATCTAACACTCCTACGTGTCCAGTGGTGGAAATCTTTGATGATGGCAGAACTTTTGATCATCCTGTAAACCGTCAAGCAGGACACTGTCCCCTTTGCCGTACAAGAATTCAAGAAAATAAAATGAAGCACCTTTCAGGGTACGTTTTTCAAAAAAGTCGAAAAACTACGAGGGAGTGGAATTTAATCTCGGAATCACAGAGGTCCAAGATTCAAAACAAGAACAAGAAACGCTTGGAAAGGAGGTTGAAGAAGGAAAGCATGACTTCAGGCCCTCAAGGGGGTTCCGGTAGTGCTGCTGGTCCCTCTGCTTAGGTAAATAAATTGAGAAATGTTACTCAAACGGCTTTTATTTCACAGTGCCCGGTTTTATTCCTCCTACATTTTGCATCTTTAACCAGTAAGCACGAGGCCCTTTCAGAAATGAACCGTCAGGGAGGTTCATTTCTGGATGTATCATAACATTAAGGGCTGGCCGCTTCTGCGCCCTGGCTCCCTCTTCTAGTTAAAATAAAGGTCGACCATTCAAGGTACAGCATCCCTTAGGGGAAAAGTGTTTACAGTATTATTTTTTAAAGGAAAAAATTCTCTCGCGCCCTCTCCTAAAACCCTCTGCTTTGTGAAAATGCGTGATAGTGTTCACACACTCGTTGTCCTTCATGGACCTCTCGAGGTGCCCTGTCGGTCCTCCTTCATTTGGTACAGTATCACTTCCTCTGTATTGTGCCCATATATGGGCAGAAATGCCCGAAACGGGCAGTGGAATTGGCAAAAAGCTTAGTTAAGATCAGAAACATATGTACAAATGGTAAAGACGGTGGTTTGAACCGTTTCTGAAAGTCTCATTCTCCATAAATAGGTCAATTATGAAATACATAACATATACCCTACAGTAAGCATACACGTGAAATTTCCACAATTCTTCGAGATCAGATTGGCTATTGCTGGCTCTTCCATGCGATCTCGAAGTCAATTGTCACATCTCTCCGAACGCTTTGGACTGGAAGAAGTCCTAATCAACTTTGTCTGTGTTGTTTTTTTTGAGCCAAAATGTCGTCATCTGATCACGAGACAGAAGACATGTATTCCAGCGATGACGACATGCCCTTAACAGTTCTTTTCAGACATGACAAAGGACTGTATTCGCAGGCACTATGTAATGTTGCAAGCACCACTGAAGATGGCGCGGTCTCTGAACAGGACTGTGATTTGTCAGAGCGACCGCTTCGCAAACCTCGTAAACAGCCACCGTTCCCATCAGTGATTCTATCTTTTGAACCATTGGAATTCCCTGATACCAGAATACAAGAATGTGGCAAACCCAAACTTCGTGACAGAGAGTTTAAAACTACAGCCATGTCAGTCTTTCAGCGATTCTTTTCTGATAAAATTCTTGAACAGATTGTTATGAATACCAACAGATACGCAGAAATGAAACAAGCAGATGCACCTAACAAAAGACCTTGGTCACCAATCGGTCTTAAGGAGTTAGGCTTTTATTGGCATACTTCTTTACATGGGCTTGCATAAAGAGAGAAGAATAGACGACTATTGGTGCGGTGATGAAGACACACCAACCCATCCAGTAACCCAAATAATGTCGCTGCAGCGCTTTGAAGAAATTAAGCGCTTCTTGCATGTTTGTGACCCCACCACAGACAATGGCAAGTCTTTTTTCTTTAACAAGGTAGAGCCTTTGTTCACAAATGTCAGGGAACCATCAAAGGCTTTGTGGACACCGGGGTGCCGTGTTTCTGTAGATGAAATGATGATCACCTGTATGGGACGCTGTTCAGAGACAGTCCGTATTAAGAACAAGCCAATTGGATAAGGGTTTAAGATATGGGCTCTCTGCGAAAGAGGATATGTGTATGAGTTCTTTCCTCATTCCAACAAATACAAATGGAAAGAAATGGAAGCCTGCAAAGGAAAGGTTATGCACTCATCTGCTGTGGTGGCACGACTAGTGGAAAGGCTTCCTGGTACTAACGATGACAACCCTGTTATGTACCAAGTCTACATGGACAACCTGTTCACAAGTGTGGCTCTGTTGATGATGTTAAGATGTAAGAACGTCGGATGTGCAGGAACGACAAGAGCAAATACTTCAGGCTTCCCTGCTGCTCTCAAGGTAAGAGGTGTACTTAGTTCTAAAATGGAATGGGACACTATTGGGTCAGTTGTGACCGACGACGTGAAGTGTATTTGTTGGATTGATAATGGAGCTGTTTTGATGTTGTCAACTATTCATCCAGTTGGTCCTGGTTACACTGTTGTGAGAAATCGGAGAAGGCCAAGGGAGACCGCAACCAATGCAAAAGAGGTGAGAAAAGTTTTTGGTTCAAGTGCTCGAAAGGAACTGGCCATCCCACTAGTTGATGACTACAATCATCATATGGGTGGCGTTGATATCGCAGACCAGCTTCGATCTAACTACGGTTGTCATTTAAGTGGTGTGAGGACCTGGCTTCCTCTCTTTTATTGGTTGCTAGATACATCTGTGTCTAATTCGTTTATTTCTATTCGAAAGCATGACTGTGAAAGTTGGAGCCGCAAGTCAGCTCACAAAGCTTTTCGACGTGAAATTCCTTGGAGCCATATGAAGTCTACGATAGTTGAGAGTCCAAGAAGTACCACGGTTTCAGTTTGTAATCCTTTGAAGAGGCGTCGAATGAGCTCTACAATGGCTCTTGGCGATATGAGATTGTCTACAAATCTACAACACTTACCAAGATGTATTCTTAATGCTAACAGAAGAAAAAGGTGTGTTCTGTGCTCGTTTGGTATGCTGAGGCACAACAAGCCTTCAAGCAAAGCTCCAAAGACATTTGTCTTCTGCACCAGCTGTGAAAGGGACACCTTTCTTTGTGTTGGCTCCGAGAGGAACTGTTTTGAAGCTTATCACACTGTCGGTGACCCCGTTGGTTATGTCATGGATCGCCAGTACTAGTGTGAGGGCAGAGACTGCTGGAGATCAATCAATATGAAAGCAGTGAGGTGGGAAATGAGGTCTGAACCCTAGGTTTTTGCATGCATTACATCGATTGGTGGATGCCTTTTGGCTTATTTGAAAACGGATTTGGAGATATTGGAAATGCAAGCTTCGTAACGGCAGGATGGACTCATTGGCCCGGCCATAGAATAAATATTTATATTTTTTTTGTGCCCATATGTGGGCACAACTTGCTACGGAGGAAGGGATACTGCCGCGTAGTTCAGTAACCCTAATTAAATGTCCGCCGTCGCCCGCCGGCGACTGTCGCCGGCTTACACGGCGACGGGGGAATAACCTTCAAGGACGGTGTTGGCGGTGAAATGGAGGAGGCGGTTTTGGGGAGTGTGCAGTTCCGTGGTGAGGGTCGGCCGAGTTGTCTCCTTCCCCCCTTTTTCCCCGCGGCGCCCGTCACCCTCTCTCTTTTATTTCTACGAAATTCCTTCCAGAAGCGTCCACGCGTCCGGCCCGAATTCCGCCGGGCCGTACGCGTGGGATTCTCTAAAATTCAAAGAAAATCTCGGACTACAGTATAAAAACTCCCTCTACAGTAAAAATGCAATTTTCCCTAAAAATATCCCACATGACCCCCTCGCCAGCGCAGCCCACGGGGCTGCCGCTGTACGTAAATATACTGGCCGGCTTCCTCGCGTGACTGCTCTGGCCCCCCCGGCCACCTTGTCTCCACTTTTCCACCGAACCGCCGTCTTGCACCGACTACGCTGGCATCGCTTCTTTCTCGCGCTGCTTCCGCACTTCAACCTCAACTTCGGGCGGTGTGGTCTCCGCGTCGCCCGAACTTGTGGTTTTCACGTTCAGCGTCACCGTAGCCCCGGGTCGCGTGGTCTCCGCGTCTCTCGGGCCTCCGGCCGTTAATCGTCCCACGCCGTCTGAGCCTCAGGCCGCGTGGTCTCGGCGTCGCCTGAGCCTCCGTTTCTCGTTGTTCCCGTTTCGGGACTTCGTTGGAACGCGCCGCGTTCCGAGCCACGCACGAGAGGTCTGTGGTCCTTCGGGCGGTACTCTCTGTGCGACATGGCTCGGACCAAGCAGACGGCGAGGGCTTCCACTGGCGGGAAGTTCCCTCGTCGAGCGATCGCCACCAAGGCGGCCCGTCGTTCGGCGGGCGTGTGGCGCGAGAACGGGGAGGACGTCCGCGAAGGGCATCCCACCGCGTCAACCGCCCGTTCATTAACTTCGAAGACGCAAGGAATGCTGAACACCTCCCAACCCTTTGGGAGCACGCAGGACGCTCCGACGTATCGGCGGTTAAGTATCAGGTAGGAGATGGATCCTTCCGCATTAGATACAAAGAGGTCGGTAATCGTGCATCCGTCGTGGTGGCCGTCTCTGCCGCCGGGGCCCGACCTCTCTTCGGGCCCCACGTGCTGGCATTCGTCGCGGCTCGTCTGTCCCGGAAGGCCTGGTTTACTGCAGACCGGTGCTTCCGGCTCGGGCTCACCCGGAGCCACGGCAACGAGACAGAGTACAACTGCTGCGACGACCCTGATTGGGTCGTCGACCTGGTTTGGTGCTCCGACGGCAGCAATGGCGAAGCCCAGGGGTGCTATTACGCCGTGGGGGAGGGGAGTCAGGATAACTACCTTATCCTGCTCTACACGATGACGTTCGATCGTGTGCCCTCCGAGAACGAAGACGCCCGCCGGGGCTTCAACTCTGCCCTCGGACGAGACTCCTCGACACGTATGGACGCAGTCCTGGCTATTGACAACTGGTGTAGCCAGAATAGGGGCAAGAAGAAGCGCGTTAACTAAGCCATGTCTCGCAACGTCTCTCCCTTGGCGTCGAGGTATTTCACCAGGTCTCAACCCGTACCGTTTCAAGACAACACCATCCTCTGTCTCCGCTCTGCCGTCTGCAACGCCATCTCCCTGGTCGCTGGCCGGCGCGCTGCCGACCGCGTCTGGGGGGCGGAGTCGGACCGAGTCACCGAGTTCGAGCGCTGAAAGAACTAATCGCCGAGCGTTCATCACTTCACTCATGTCCAACGGACGCTTCAAGCTGATTACCACGGCACCGTATCCTTGGATCATGTGGTTCCACCGCCTAGGTCAATCGTTCATGGCAGGTCCAGTGCCAGGTACCCGTTATGGCGGAGCTCGGACTTCGATTGGCTACTCCGCCTGTCGACAAGTGTGGAAGCTGGTGTCTACGTCCTCCGCCTCAATGACATCCATCGCTTCCAGCACGCTATTTGTCTGGACGCACGGACGGAACCGGCGCTGATATATGACTGTTCTGAGCGGTATGCCATGCAGCTCACGAGAAGTTCTCACCGCTTGTGCTGCCCCGCTGGCTATCCGACCAAGTTTCAGTACTTCGACGATATGCGCGTCGTGCACCGAATGGCAAAGCGGGATAGAAGCGACGGCAAGAGTCTCGGTCAGGAACACAAGAAGAAGAGGGTTCGTCGAGGTAATCGTGGCCCAACTCCCTCACATGGTAAGGGCCATCGTGCGAAAGGATCACTCAAGTAATCAACCAAAGATAGTTCATCCAAAAGAAACGTTATTCATCCGAGTCATCTTCAATCTAGTGCATGTGTAGGTAACCAATGCATCACATCTACATAAGATGTGCGGGTTTCTGAATGGAAGGGATTAAACGGCTTGCATGTATATTCCGTCGACTGTAACGCAAACCAGGCGACACGAGTGTGTACCGTGGGTGCTTTGCCCGTACTACCCTGCAGGGGCCGTAGTACTTCGATTCTCCTAAAGACCACTTCTGTAGCCCTCCCAAGGCTGTTCCTCGGGCAACCAGAACCTGGTCGCCTACGTCAAATTGGCGTTGTGAGATAACTGCCATCTTCTTGCTCTTCCTGTCCAGCTGTTTAGCAGTCCTCGTCGCTCGGAGCGCGAGGGTCGCTAACAGTTCCAAGTTGCGCCCCTCAACGCCCCCCCACCGGATTTGGTTCGACTCGGTCTGGGGTTGCGAGGGCGGCTTAACTCCATACATCAACTCGAACGGGGAGAACCCGTCGGACAGTCGGCGCCGACGGTACCCGTAGAGAATCTGTTTCAACGCCGATTCCCGTTTAGAGGTAGCCGCGCCCTGACCTAATAGCGTCTTCCGAATTGAACGCTTGATGGTCCCAACCATACGCGCCGCTTTTCCGTTGGACATCGGAGCATAGGCGAGGACCGGTTTCCATGAAATTCCCTGTTGTGCCATGAAGTTCTTCAACGCTGTCGCGCTGAAACATGTTGCGTTATCTGAGACTATAGTCCGAGGGGGACCAAACGAATATATGATCTCTTCCTTCACGAACTTGACAACTTCCGCAGACGTAGCGGTCTCGGTTGCCCAAGCCAGGGGCCAACTAGTCAGATGTTCGACCGCTATCTGGATGTAACGTTTTCCGTTCTTCGTCTTAGGAAGGGGTCCCGCAAAAGTCTATCGAGAATGTCTCAAAGTGCTGAGAGACTGGTATCACCGCCATGCTCTTTTACGTCGGGATGGGTGTAGCCTTTTGGCAGCCTTGACATCCACGAACGTAGGCGTAGATATCACCATGAACTCCCGGCCACCAGTACCTGTCAAGGACGAACTGCCTCGTAGCTGTAGCGTCCCAGTGGCCAATGTCGTCATGCAGCGACCGCAATATCCGCAGTCGAGTCCCCCGAGAAGGGATTGTTCTGATCCTATTCTTCGTCCTGCGAAACAGCCTTCCGTCTCAGGCAAGGAACCGCCTGGAGTTCTTCTTGATTCTGCGCCTCTGCGCAGCACCTTGCTCGACCATCTCTTCGCCTTCGAGATAACGGTACGTGTCCCGCACATGAGGTTCCATTTCTTCCAGTATATCTCCTTTCGCAAAAGCAGCACCACATACCAGGTCCCCCTCATCCTCCTCGCGCCTGCCATCGTCTTCTCGTAGACGCGAGAGAAAGTCAGCGGCACAATTCTTTGAGCCAGAGCGGTACAATATCTCGAATTCGTACTCCGCCAGGAAATCCAACCAACGGGCAAGTCTACCGTGAATGTCCTTCTTTTTGAACGCATACTGAAGCGCTTGGTGATCCGTAATCAACTTGAACTTTTGCGTTGAGAGCAAATATACCCGAAATTTCTTTAGCGCGAAGATCACCGCTAACGCTTCTCTCTCACAGGTGCGGTACTTCTTCTTAGTCTCCGTCATCGTCCTGCTGGCGTATTGTATCCGGTGAACCTTCTTGTCTTCCTTCTTCTGAGCCAGAACTGCTCCCACTGCCATGTTGGATGCACCTGTCTCGACGACGAATGGTTCGTCAAACTTCGGGAGCGCCAACAGCGAAGGAGACGTCACCCTCTTCTTCAACTTCTGGAAGGCGGTCCGCATCCCTTCCGTAAATTCAAATTCGACTTTGGTAGAAGTAGCAGCATGCAACGATGCAGAGACTTCTGCGAAATTAGGGATAAATCGGCGGTAATACCCCGCTAGTCCAAGGAAGCTTCGTAACTCCGTCTTGGTGCGCGGCTCGGGGGTGTCCCAAATGATCGATGTCTTCTCTGGATCCACCTCAATCCCTTTCTTTCCGATGACGTGCCCCAATAGCCTGGTCTGTGATTGCGCGAAGGAACACTTCGCAAGCTTCAACTTCAATCAACTGCGAGCAATCAGCTCGAACACTTCAATCAAGTGGTCAACATGGACGTCCAAGGACTTCGAAAAGATGACCACGTCATCAAGGTATACTCGGACGAATGGCAGGTCTTTGAATACGCCATCCATCATCCTTTGAAATGTTGAAGGAGCGTTCATGAGCCCGAATGGCATCACTTCAAATTGAAACGTCCCATACCGACAGACAAACGTCGTCCGTTCTTTGCACCATGAAGCCATCCGCACTTGCCAATAACCCGAGAACAAGTCCAGGGTAGTGAATACTTTGCTTCCTTCAAGGTCGTCGAATATCTCTTCCATTTTAGGCAACGGCCACTTGTCGGCCTTCATCACGCGGTTAAGCGCGCGGTGGTCAACACAGAAGCGAGGTTTCCCGTCCTTCTTCGTTCTGATGACGACCGGAAACGACCAAGGAGCTACAGAGGGGGTAATGATCCCTGCCTTCTGCATCTTCTTGATCTCCTCACGCACTACCGCGTTGCGTCTCGGAGGGAGCCTCCGAACGGCGTGCGAAATGGGTCTGTCGTCATTTAACTCAAACGAATGTGACACAGGGACATCTGCCGGCCTGATGTCTCCCAAAGACCATGCAGCTATTTCCATACTCTTGATAGAACACATTATGCGGTCGGCGTTCTCTCTGCTGATATGGCTCAGCTTAGACATGAGAAGTTCCTCCTTCTCATCTCTTTTCTCTTTCTCATCCGCCGGCTCGTACTCTGCACCTTCCTCAGCTAGGTCCGGAAGTCCAGCATGAGGATCTTCGTCTTCAGTGACTGCTCCCGCCCAGGCAAGGTCTGGTTCAAACAGCACCCTTTCACGCAGCGAAAGGACGAAGTCTTCATCCATGTCAGTCGAGTCAGCCGGCACGGCCCCCGAGTCTGACGTGAAGTCCTCACTGTCGGTAGCGGATCCCGGCTTCTTATGGTCTTCATCCATCTCAAGACTTAGTCGAATCGTCTCATCACCCACAGTTACTTGGACATGCTGTTGCCCCAAGTCAATGCACGTTTGGAGCTCCTCTAAAGACGGCATCCCCACGACGACGTCGTACGGTGTTCCCGTAACGACAAGGAAGTCCATCATGCTCACCAGTCCCACAAACGAGACGGGGACCTGGCGCAGTGATCCAACACAAGGGGAGCTCTTCCCATCTGCCACAGTGATGTGTTTCTTCGTACTCTCTGGCGTCAGAGAAAGTCTCTTTATGAGGTGCGGCGACGTGATATTTGGCACCGCACCAGAATCCAGTAGTGCTTGAGCATCAGTTCCATAAACTTGAACAGTAACCACCCGAAGACGTCTCGGGAAGACGTCCGTGTGGCCCGCAAACCGGCGAGAACGCCCCAATCTCCTGGATAGAAGGCGCTTCATCTCCTTCCTTGCTCCTTAAGCATCTCCACGGACGAGTTGTCCAAATGTTAGACCAGATGGCGCATTCGCCAACTCTGACACGACGTTGTACTTGCCGACGTGCTCCTGGAGTGCCGCCTTCTTTGAAACATTCTTCTTCTTTTGGCGTGCAGGCGGCACTCTCAGCGGCTCGTTCCAGAGGAGAGTTTCCCTAGAAGCTACCGGAGTGGGATTCGGCAGCCTCGGGATCGAAACTTCTTCACGGTTCTTCGACTGCTTCGGCAAGGCCCCTCCTTCGGCGTTGCGTTTCGTAGCTGCCACCAATTCTCCCTTGGTGGTCTCAGTTATGACCGTGACCTGCTTCGAGTCTCTGGTGGCCTTGTCACCGGCGTCGTTGGCAGAACCGCCTGCTTTGGGGCCATAAGCGCTTCCTGCGCCAGCGTTATTTTGAGGACGTGCATGAGCCACATTCTTTCTAGCAAAGCGGGACCAGCAAGTCTCCGTCGTGTGTCCAACCTTCCCACACGTTGGGCAACGAGTATCACGGTGTGGGTTGGAACGACAACGAGTCGCTGAATGCCCTGGTTCCTTGCAATAGTAACATGTCCAACTCGTATCACTGTCCCCTGGCGTCTGTCGTTTCTTCATCATCAGTGACAGTTCCGCCAGCTGGTTAGTGATGGCTTCTACCTTGTTCTCCAGCTTGTCCTGTCGAGGATCCACATCAGAACGCATGAATACGCGCTTGGGCGTCACAGGTTCAACGGACTGCGCAGCAGTTTTCGCCGCCTTGAAGGCGTCACGGCCTGCAGCAAAGTCCTTCACGGTCTTCATCAGTTCTTCGTACGTCGTCGGAGAACGATAGATCGCGAACTGAGCAACATCCAAATGTGCCATTACGGCATTGCGAAGCAAGCCGTACTTTGCCTCGTCGTTGAAACCAGCCCTCCTGTAGATCTTGTCCATTTCATCCATCGAAGTAAGCAAGTTCCTACCATCCAGTCGGCAACTCATAGCCTTCTGGATGTTTTTTTCTGGCCTCGGTGCCTCCGTAAAACGGTCAGACAGGGCGCTCTTCACACCGTCCCAGTTACTGGCGGCCTCGGTCAGACTCCCATTATGACTATACGTGTCATAGTAATAGTCGAACGCGGCACCCTCGAGGTGGCACAGGATAGCTCCTGCCTACTCCTCGTCAGGCTTGCCGCGCATAATGATGTTCTCGTATACGAACAGAAACTTGGAAACATCTGACCGGTTCGACCCATCGTAGGTAACAGGGTTAGGGCCCGCACTTGTGTCTGCGTCGGCCCTCCACAAGAGTACCATGTTGTCAGTGAAATGGGGGAGGCGGTTTTGGGGAGTGTGCCGTTCCGTGGTGAGGGTCGGCCGAGTGTGGTCTTCCCCCTTTTTTCCCCGCAGCGCCTGTCACCCTCTCTCTTTTATTTCTACGAAATTCCTTCCAGAAGCGTCCACGCGTCTGGGCCGGATTCCGCCGGGCCGTACGCGTGGGCTTCTCTAAAATTCAAATAAAATATCGGACTACAGTATAAAATCTCCCTCTACAGTAAAAATGCAATTTTCCCTAAAAATATCCCACAGACGGTTTCGTCCTGCACCGCGTGCTTAGGTGTTTGTCATATTGGTCCCTATACAGAGTAAACTCTCGATATGGTGACACCCCGCTATAGTGACTTCGTCGTTACAGTGACTACTTGGCTGCTATGCTCCCGCTACATGTCCATTTCTGAAGCGCAATGGGCGATTTGATTTTGTATAGTGACATGGAGCTCTACAGTGACTTTTCCGGTACAGTGACCGCTAAATTGGCCTTGTCACTGTACATGACTTACTTCTTTATTTATTTTTAGGGTGTTTCTCATACATCCGCCGAATCAATCGGTTCCGTTCCAACTTGGCCCGATGTCAAAGACATAAACTCACTGATCTTCCGTTGGCGTGAGGTACGCCGGCGGTGGACACCTACGTGGTCAATCTCCACGTCGAGAATGGCCAGGAGATCGGCACCGCGAGATTTTTCAAGGAGCTCATGTTCATTCGCCACGAGTAACGCTAGATCCTCTCGAAGCGCCTCCACCGCTTTCTGGTAGCGCAACAATGAGGGTTTTGCCACCCGTTCGCTATTCTCCTCTTCGAAGTCGCTGTCTCGAGGGACACTCCCTTCCGTTTCAACATTCCCCACCTCGATTGCGCTATTCACAGCCACAGCAAGCGCGTTTGCGGCTGTGACGGGTTGGCAAATATCTACACCTGCTTCGTCATCAAAAAATGCATCCAAAGCAGCGTCATCAACCTCATCCATTACAATTAAATCAGCGAGATTCCTTACATCCTCCCGTAGCATCTCAATATTAGCATCATCCCATCCTGTTACTTCCATTGCTGCCTCCACGTCAGTGGGTATTCCAGCATTTCCGGTATCCTTTAGCCATTGTTCTCCTGCGCTTCGCGCAGCAGCAGCACGTTGAGCGCAAATGGCTTTCTCTACACTCAGGGATGAACCACGTTGCGGCCTGAAAGCCTGTTCCGCCACACCCTTACAACCGTCACGTAACTCAATCACCTGCTGCCTTTGAAAAGGTGCTAAAACACCCGTAGGAAGCCATCCATTCAGCACGACCGTCTTCAGTACCATGTTGCACGCTTTGGCCATCATAGAGACAGCGTCATAAAGGGTACCTGCCTGGTTGATTTTAAAAGGCTTTCGCTGTTCCATAGGTTGTCTCATTTGTTCATCAACAAATGTCAAAATGTGGCTGACAAAAAGGCGCCGGAACGCACATTTGAATGAACGACCATTAGCTGCGTCCACAGGTTGTAAACAAGAGGTCATATTTGGTGGTAGAAAAATGGAATTGTAGTTGTCATGAGGCTCACAATCTATAGCATGAGCTGAGCAGTTGTCAACAATGCTCGTTATAGAACGACCCTGTAAACGTGCCATTGTATTGAAACGTTTCACGATGCGATTCCATATCACCTGCGTATTCCATGCATTCGATTGGGATGTGTAAAAAACTCCCAGGTCACGCAGAGGATCAAAATGACGAGGAAAGCTTCGCGGTCTATGAGATTTCCCAATATTTGTTAGAGGGGCCTTGCTCCCATCCGCAAATACAGTCAGGACAGCCGTTAGCCTATCTTTGACGCGTACGTATGTCGCTGGTAGGGCAGTGGGGCGGATCGCCCGACTCGGAAACGATCTAAATAGAACTGCAACCTCATCTGTGTTACAGATATCATAGATGGAGTAAATAGCCAACTGTTTCTGTGTCTCAACCGGGGCTTGTTGCACGGTTGCCGCATCGAACAGCCCACTTTGTCCCGCACCACGCTTGCTAATAAAAGCATTCCTAAACACGAAATTCGTTACCCACTGTGAGCTTGCTTTGAAACCTGTAAGGCCTTTAACCTCAGCTTCGAGTTGGGCCTTGTCCATTGATTCTGATTCTTCAACTGACGAGAGCTGCTCATTGAGTTTCTCCACCATCTTGTCTCTGATTTCCATCGCAGCGCGCTGAACGACATCCTCCCTGAACAATGACTCCCCCCGCATATAGACCATTCGATCATGCATGTATTTGTGAAGGGCAAGTTCCAATTTTGGGAAGAATCCTTGCTTTAAGCGCGTCATTTTAGCGATACGTCGCGTGCTGACGTCTACACCCATAATATTGTTTGCTCGTTCGCGCCAAGCAAACACAGTTAGCCTCGATACGTGATACTTCTCCGCGATATCCGCATGGGACCAGGGACGTTTGGTACTGTCGTTGACCTTTGCGGGTCCAAATGATCCATCACTCTTTGCTCCAAGCAAGTCAAGGGCTTCTTTCTTCGTTTTCAAAGGGGTTTGTTGGCGTTTCGGAGCCATAGCGAGAGAGGGATGTGAAAGACGTAAGCAACAGAATGACCAACATAATGACCAACAGAGAGTTGTAACACCATCACAGGATGTTTAATTCAATAAATGATAAACAGTTGGTGCACTTCAGGGCTTCAGAAGGTGTCCCATTGCAACGTTTATAGAGTATTGAAGCTTCTTGTTGTGCATCGTTTAATTATCGTTGTGCTACAACGGTCTGCGAAGGATTGGGAATGCTCAATAATGGCTATGGAGAGATCGTAAACGACTCTGTCGTTTGCTAGTGGGGAATGAGTATCCGTTGCAGGAACTGAGCTCAAAAAAAAGAATCCGTTACGCCTCACCAGCTCAGATTCCAACCCACACGTGGCCACCTTGTAAGCCTTACAGTGACTCAGGGTGTGTCTTAACAGGCTGGTTTTTGCTTGCCTTGCCCGGTTTTGCCAGGAATACTTTAAAATTTTTAACAAATACCCAATGCTCCTGGCGCCGTCCAGCTGACCAGCTGACAGAGCCTGACGGACAGCTGCAATGAATCTGACAGGGATCTCCATTGCTGTCATAAGGACACGATTGCTGCGTGGCAGGTGATCGCGTCCCCATCACCAACATGGTCGACGCAGGGCATAACCTAATTTATTGGCGTTGGCGTCCGCGTCGCCGTCGCTGTTGCGGTGTGGTTGGGATGAAAACCATGACTGACTTTCTCACTGCGCCCCCCATGTTTCCTGAGACATGCAACGCGAGTCGGTTTTCCCAGACGCTACCCGCTCCGAATCCGGGGGTTGCGCAAGCTTAAACGCCTTCAGTTCCACCTCCTCCGTGGACAACGGCCCTACCTTTCCGAAAAAGAGATGATCGTCGGTCCAAGGCGAGCCCGGGTCAGTCGCAGAAGCAGGCGATCTCGCCTCCTAATTCACCGCCTTCACGGAAGCCGCCGTCAAGCAGCTTGCTTGTGAAGTGAAAGGCTCTCACCGTCGCCGCCGCAGTTCTCCACCGTCGCAGCCGCCGTTCTGCACCGTTGCCGCCGTTGATCGCCGCCGCCGCCGCCGTTCCCCACCGCCGCCGCAGTTGATCGCCGCCGCCGCCATTCGCCGCCGCCGCCGTCGTTCACAATCGCCGCTACCCCGACAGCCCGATACCGTCGCCGCCGCCGTTCTCCACCGCCGCTGCCGCCGTTCCCCACCGTCGCCGCCGTTGATCGCCGCCGCCACCGTTTCCCGCCGCCGCCGTCGTTCACAATCGCCGCTACCCCCGCAGCCCGATACCGCCGCCGCCTGCTACCGCCACCGCTATCGCCTGCTACCGCTGCCGCTCTCGCCGCCGCTACCCCCGCAGCCAGCCCTCTACCGCCGCCGCCACCGCCGCCTCCCGACGACGACGGGCTGCAAGCTCGTCTCGCCGCGTGCCACCCCGGGCGACGCTGACAACGATGACGGGCTCTCCGCGCGCCTCGCCGCGCGCCGCAAGCCGGCGTCTCCGCCCGGCACGCCGTGCCGCGCGCGTCACGCCCCCTTGTCCTTCTTTTTGCGTAAGGAGGCCGCGCCGAAAGCCGCGCCCGTACAATGCGCACGCCGTGTCGGTCGGCCGTCTGTCTGAGGCGCGCGTGTACGAGCTCGTGGACGAGGCCGTGTGGCGCTGCGCCAGCATGCATGGATTTACGGGAGCGATTCGAGGAGCAACGGGTGAGGCTCCAGGACAATGCAACTTTTGTGCCTTCGTCGAAGATGATTTAAGCCAATGCTATCGAAAACACTGGACCAAAAGCATGGGGAGCACCCCGAACAGTCTAAATCGCAGCCAAGTCCAGGACCAGCAGCATCTTGAGGCGTATTTAGATTCCATCAAACAGGACCCTTCGTTGACACACTAACATTCCAACTTACTAACTAGGCCGTGTCTACAATATCTGCGACAAGCGTTTGCTCCTGTTTTCGTGTATAAAAGCAACGTTTAGACCTTCGAGCTCACGCAACTCTTCCGTAAGGCCTTTGTCCAGTTCTCTTATTCACTTTTCTCTTCCTTTTTCACCAGGGTCACTGTGGCCGTCTCCGTGATGTACTTCAGCACGCGGTCCCGTTCTAATTGCGCCTCAACTTGATCGCGAATCTTCTCCTCCTCCATCTCTTGACCCCTCAATTCGGCGCGAACCAGAGCACAGAGCAATCTGGTTTTCCACTTCTTCTGCGTCAATCTTTATCTCCTTTTCCTTGGCAATCTTACTCACAGCAAAGTTAACTTTCAGATTTTTCTCGACATTTCCTTTTGCCCGCTTTTTGTACAACTCGAAATTTTCCTTTGTGACCATTGCTCTGACTTGGTCATCAGACATGCTGGCGGCGGCGGCGTGGAGACGTGGTTGTATGTAGAAGGGTGCAAGTATGAGAGGAACGGAAAAGACACAGGGGTTTTCTTTTGGCTTTCGCTCCGCCCATCCGCCCATCTCTTTTATGGTCTCAACGCCCTCTAGATTTTTATTACTGCAAAACTTGAAGTAGAGCTTGCGGAACATGCATAGGGCGTGCTGTTGGACGCCGATAACTTCCACGTGCAATTATTTCAACAAGCTCCCTTCTCTTCATCACTTGTCTAGATCCCCTGCGGTTTACAATCTGTTTATGATATTGTTTGCTGACCTCGTACCACCTGTGACCTGACTCCCTGACTCTTCTCTCCTCGCGCAGCTCCCCCACAGTGCGAGGCACTGCCAGACGCGCGCCATCCTTGTTCTCAAGACAAAAGTTATGAAGCTTCATGGCCAGCCCGATAATCTCTGCAGAATCGTTGACGCTGTACTCCAGGCGCTTCAAAATTTTGAACTTGTTCACTAGCATACCGAAAGACTGTTAACGGTCTTTCGGTATGCTAGTGAACAAGTAGAATTCTACGTGCATCCTGTGGGACGAGTGGAAGAAATTAAATGCGTCTTCAACGTCCGTCGCTTGCGAAGTCGCAATAGGTGTGATAAGAGATATACTACACGCATATGCCTCGTCCCCCGCCATCCAAAATTCCGCCCGCAGCGTGCCGGTTTCTAAGTATCGTCCCAACGACGATACAGCATGGGCTAGGGAGACGTGGGTTGAACCACAACAAACTGCAGGAAAGCACAAGAATCGGTAGCTAGAATCCACCGCCGCTTGAACCGGAATCGCGTAGTAGCCCTTGCGGCAGTAAAAGGTAGCAGGATGTTCGTCACGAGATGGCTTACGAATCTTGATGGCAATGCCGTCTAGGGCACCGACGCATCCCGGCAATGGATTCCATGGATACCTTGATGTCTGAAAGTCGTCTGCCATTTTCTTCAGTCCGTCGTAAGAATCCGGTAGACCGGGAAGCCCAAGCTCTTTGTTCAGAGCTTTTCGTGTCTCTTTAAAAATTTGATATACCGTACTGCGCCCAACTTCAAACGCTGACATGCAACTGTAGACAGAATCTCCTGCCATCATACCTAACAAAATGCCAAGACTTGCACAAGGCGAAACAGGCTCTCGACCGGCTCTTCGTGCCATACTGTGATTCTGCTGCAACCGCTGGTGAACAAGAAACAAAAGTCGCTCGAAATTTTGGCGGTCCACCCGGTACGCCTTCGAAAATTCGAAGTCATTAAACATTCGGTTACTTTTGTTAAAACTCCATCCCCGACGCAAATCTTTTGGTTTGAGAAGTCTCCTTCCCCGACGCGGATAACATTTGATAGTGTCATGCAGAGATATGATAGCTATGATAACTGCAGCAGCTGAAAGTACAGCGTTTTTGGTCTTACGGTTGTGCGCACTTCTTCGCGACACTCGACGCGAACGGCTTGGCGCACGAAGTGCCATCATGAAAAATCAGTTGGGATTTATAAGCGACACGAAAGAGTGCCACATTTGGCTCTTGCCGTTGTGCCATGATCCTTAGAAGGTGGGGACGTCGGGAGAGCAGGCAAATTAGATGGGGGTGCAGGCAAATTCGATGGGGGTACAGGCAAATGCGATGGGGGTACAGGCATATTCGACGGGGATGCAGGCAAATTCGACGGGGGTGCCGTCGAAAAAAATTCCAATTCTACTCCCGAGATCGGAGCCCCTTCTGTCCGGTCCATCCGATCCCCGTTCTCTTGCTCTCAGGTAATTTCCCTTCTCCCGATCCACACCCACTGGTTCCCTACGTTTTCACCTCTCCCCTTCCCATGCCGCACACTTGTTTCCCCCTGCCCCCTCCTCCACTCCTCTCCCTTCTCCACTTCCATCCGTCCTCTTTCCTTACCACCTCGCACCCTCTCACTCCTCCCTCACACTCTTTCACGACTTGGCCCTCCTTCACTGCTCTCTCCGTGCCCCACCCCCCTCTCAGCCCTCTCCCGCACGTACACGTCTTGCTTCTCAGCTTGCTGCAGTTCCTCGCCTCTCTTTCACAGCATGTCTACCCCACGTATCAGTTTTACCAGCTTTTCCGCCAACACCCCCTTCCCCTCATTATTTCCCTTCACTCGCCCGCAAACCTTGTCCGTTCTCGACGCCTTGCCGCCGCCACAGAGAGGATCGTCTAGCATTCCAAAAAGATCACAAAGATCTCACACAAGCAGCAAATATACGCCATTGACGAAGGGCGGCGACTGCCTTCTCATCTGTCCAATTTTACGGTAGAGACGGATGTGTGCATTCATCACAATACGCGGTCTCTCCAGGGGAAGGGGGGAAACGCATCCGTCGTCGCTGGAACTGGCAGTGTCGCAGTTGTTCAATCAGACGAAGCGCGACAAGACGAGAGACGAATTGGCGATATTTTGTACCTGGTCGTCGAAACCTCCCCCACGGACACTGGGGAGGCTTTTGGCCTTATGACCGGCCGTATCGTATGGTTCGTCTCGTCTTTATGCAATGTTTTCTATCAGTACTGTGACCTTGAAATCTCGCCTCCGGTCTTGCCATGACCTTCAAACATTTAATCCAACATGCCAATGCATCGCCCCTGACACTATTCCCCCTGGTCCGTCGCTCTTCCACCCTTTACCTTTCTCCCTCGTGCCTCGCCATGACGTCCCGCTCGCTGCCCTCGCACATGCCTAACGAATTATAAGATTGCTACCCGCCTTGGATACCGTGTTGAGAGTGGCCACTACAGGATCTTCCTTCACCTCTACCATATGGTAGAGGTGAAGGAGGATCCTGTAGCCGTAAGAGCTAAGATCGAGCCTACTGAGAACTCGGGGTTTGCGCAAGTTGCG
>NW_005178511.1:320684-330341 GCF_000350225.1 Chondrus crispus | reverse complement strand
ACAATACTCTGGGACCCGTCACAGGAGGTATAGTATACACACGTCGGAAGCTCGGAGAGCACAAAGTAGAGAGAAAAACAAAAAGGATAAGCTGGACCAAAGCAGTGTGAGTAACCAAGACCTAGGTTTGTTCCAGCATGTCAACCCTGCCCTCCTGGATTCTTTAGCAACAAGACCACCAACAGGTTTTGCCAGCAACTTGCGCTCTTCTGAGAAGCTTGCAAGAAAGAAAAAGAGAGAATAAACTTGGAGTCGGGTTGGCCATTAAGGAGTCGAACAAGAAAAGTCGTCGGTCAACGCTGAAGTCAACTGAGAATTGTAATTCTGTCACGATTGGAGGTGGCTTAGCGGTTCACGTCCGGATCTCCCGAGTCAAAACGTTTTGGTATGACGAGCATGTGATGCACAATGGGCAAGAGTGGCCAACGAGTGGAGAGATGAATCAAGGGGTTAGTTAAAGTTAAGTACAGTTGCAGGTGCGAGAGGTGGCAGCGCGGTCTCGAAAGAACGTCGCAACGCCCCGCCATATCTGTGGCCTCCCCTACGCCAAGCGGCACACATCACATATGCTACCTCGTTGTCTCAAGACATGTTGATTGCACGAAGGCGTATTCTTAAACGATTTCCCGTCTAGTTTCGCATCAAAAGTTTCAACATCGCCATCTGTTGAAGCTCCCGAAAACGCAATCTATCTTGCTTGCTGATATGCATCATTGATATACATCAACAACAGTTCTATGACGTACACAGTTTACAAAGAAATACGTTCTTTAAAAACTGTATACATCATAGAACGTGCTCTCAGGAGCTTGCCGCTGTTCGGCTCTTTGAATGCGATGTGTTGAAACGTTCCATCTGTGGACTACCAGAAAAAATGGTTTATGACAGAACCCAACGGGAATATACACCTACGTACGAGTCCCCACTCTCTTGAACATTGCAGACGCCTTATCATTTGTGAAGGCAACGCGCCTGACCAAACCCAATAGAGCTCAACACAACCACAACTTCTGACTCCACATCGTCTGCACTCGCTCCGAAACTGCCATCTCAACACCTCCGTTTGGCCTTCTTTCACTCTCCCCACTCACGACGCACACGCGTCTGCGCAGCGAGGGCAATCCGCACCGGCCGCATCCCGCCGTTCTTTATAAACGACCTCCGCCCTCTCTCCTCCCCTGTCGCCCTCCCCCGCACCCCCTGCTATCCACGTGCGTCAGATCCGCGGGAGGAACGCGGCTTGTAGAGTCTTGTAGACGCGTCTGCAAGCGCACTGTCACTGGGAGCACCGGGAGCACCAGAAGCACGCCGCGCCTCGAGGGCGCGCGAAGCCTTCACGGCCGCGGTAGCTTGCCGCGTGCAGCGCGCGCCGGGCGGCGGGACGTGCGGCGTGTTGTACCATGCGCACGGATCATAAGGACGCGCGTGTGATCGGGGACTCGGAAGTTGTGGCGGCAGATCGCGCGGTGAATGGAGCGGAGATAGCGCAGTCTTAATATAGAAGGCGGGTCGAAAGCGGGGCGCGTGCATGTGTTGTGTACGCGCTTCTCATACGGCGCGACTGCCCCCGGACGCCGGGAATCTCCCCAGAGACGGCGCGCCGCGCCAATTGGACGTCGTGCGGTATCGGGACGCGTGGGCGCGGTTGCGGTCAAGGGAGTGCAAACGCGTGAACGGAGCCAGCGAAGAAATCCGAGCCTCGAAGGAACGGAGGACGATAGAACAAAACAGGGCGGAGAAGGCGGTAGAGAAAGTGGAGTTTGTAGAGGCGTCGCGCCCGGGTGCGTGCGCTTTCCGGGGAGGGCTTTGTCCGGGATGTCTGTTCCGCTCCCCGCACATGTGTGGCCCGGGGAGAGGTGGGTCGCCGGCGCATGCGGCGGTGAGGAATGGCGGTGGGGAGGGAGCGCGGGAGGGGCGGGGGCGGGGGAAGGGGGGGCGGGTGAGAAGCAATGGTGACGGTTAGCTTCGGAACGGGAAGCGGGGGTGCGCGGCGGCGAAGGACGGCGGGCGTATACGAAGGAGCAGGGGTGGCTGAAGTTTTGAGACGCCTCGATGTCGAGAGTGAGGCACCCGACTGGGTTTGTTCTATTGGTGACGACCGAACCGACGAAGACACAGCACGGCGACGCGGCTGCCTCATGACATCGCCGCTGCGCCGCTTCACGCGGAGCTGCAGAGCTAATCTATCCAAACATTGTGCGATATGCTTGGAGTGCCTTCTCGTACCGCTGTTGTGCAATCTGAATAAAATCGGAGTTGTCAGTAGTCTTAGCTCGATCTAAAGCCTTCAACGCAGAATCGACGACCTCGAACATGGAGTCATCCGCTCGCCATGACTTCAGGGCTGAGTTGAAGGGGCCCGCGGTTGCGTTTTCAATTCCAGGTTCTCCTCTGTCCGACGAGGATGACTTCGAAACCACCTTCACCAAACTGTCTATTGACGACTGTACAATCTCGCCAAGCTCTGAGCTTGCTCGATTGTTCTCCTGCCCCAAACTCGCCCGTTTACTTCTTTTGCTGCCACTTTTCCCTCCATCACCCTCGTGAGTGAAGCCACGTTTGAGGCTATCCATCCTGGCCTCATAACCACCTTGCCAAATGGCTTTGGAGGACATCTCCACAAAAAGGTGTCTTCGTACGGCGTTCCAAGCCGGGAGATGACGAACATGATCAAAGCACGCTTAGACGATGCATATAACGCCTGCCCATTTTTGGAAAAAAAATTTTGGAAACGGTGTGGATCATTTTGTCCAGAGCGGTTCCACCTGTCCAATGCCTCTGTAAACACCGACTGCGCATCCCTAAATTGTATTTTAAGTAACTCTGCGCTTCGGTGGCACAGCGGGGGCAGTGAGGGATCCGCCTCGTCAACATAACCGGTAAATGAAAAACGCACCAATACAGACTGGTCATTAAAACGCCGCTCAATTATACCCCAAAAGGCATCTCTTGTGTTCCCTGAGTCGAGTTCAGAGCGCCGCAGCTCCTGAACAAGCTTAAAAAGTGCGCTTCTCACCCTTTCATCGTCCCTCATTAGAACAACTAGCCTCGCAAATTCTGAAATGGTAAAATTTGGGGGACTGGGCCTGTGCTCAATTTCTTTCCCGTAGTGTTGCATCACTTCCACTGTAGGGCGCCCATTTTCTCCTACTTTATCCCGGGCGGCCACCAACGCATTCCGCATCACTGAAAGATGGGGTGGCTGCTTCCAACTTGAACATGACAGCTCTTGGGCCTTGAGGTAGTCTTCAAATGATGAGCAATGAGTGTTACACGACATCATCTGTCGGATGTCTAGGCGTTTCTGGTGGCACTCCTTCAGAAATAAAAAAGTCTGATAGATCAGCTCCGACTTATTACCCCCTGTGCGATAACCCCAAACACGCCCCATCTTCCTCAATTCGCCCTTTTTGTGAAGACAGAAAGGTATAAACTTTGGTCATTTCCGAGATGTTTTCCTCTTCGTGCAATATGACAGCCCCCGATAGGACTGAGGAGTCATTTCCATGTGCCTGTCTCTCATTAACTTCTACGCATGGACTCCTCACAGGCGGAGGTGGCGATGCTTTCGTAGGTGCAGTCGGAGTGCAAAACAATGAATCTGGGTCGGAAACGGAGCGCTGTAGCCGTGGTGATGGGGCGCCTGGAACGGAAGAAACAGGACGTGCGTCAACGAAGCATCGTGTAGGCGAAGGCTGCTTGTGTGTAGAAAAGTTTTGAAACCCCGCTGCTTGCGCTTTGTGCAACCTTGGAGATCCGCGAGTGCGGTGAAAGGGAGAGTTATCCATATTGGACGAGGCGATGGTGCTTCAATCGTTGATGATCTTATGGGATGTGATGAGGGATTATCGAAGAGGGCTCGTGGGAAAAGGGAGTGCAATGTGTCTGCGGAGCTTGTGCAAGCGGGTTCCACACTGTTTTTTCGAATTGGCGGTGCTAGCCAGCATCAACTTTACGCCTCGATTGCAAAATGTTCAAATGTGAAAGTTTAGGTGTGAGAGTAGGCCTTCGACAGCGCATATCAGTTTACTGACATGCTTACATAAGCTTTGTTGCCACAGATTTGTTTTCAATTGTTATATCGGCTGTAACTGACAACGAAAGCCCCCACTTTTCTTAAACTCAAAAATTAAAACGTAGGAGCCACTCATAGCACGCCAAATCACTTTTTCGGGCAAGGCAAAGCAAACCGCAGCAAAACGGGGCATGTTAAGACACACCCTCACCCGCTACAGTGACTCTGCCATCAATTTCGGGCCGCCACAAATTTTGTCACTATATCGAGAGTTTACTCTTAGTCGGACCCGACTTTGCCCCTCGCGGGCTCTCCAAGTGTTGCACAGGCAGGGATCTCTCACATGCCTCGTATGAGTTTTTGTTGCAATAAATTTACAACTGCCGAGGCAGACATAAGCCCCACCTCACCATCCGTTACGTCACCCGGCGTGTCATCCCCCATACATTCCTGCCTCCCACCTGCCCCCTCTCCATGTCCCTCGACCTCCCCTCCCTCTCCTCGACGACCTCGGGCGCGGGGACGAGCGCGAAGCTCCTGCACGCCGTCCGTGCGCTAGGACCTGCCGACGGGGGCGACGCGCGCGCCGCGGTCTCCAAGGGGGACATCTCGACGCCGTTCGCGGTGCCTGCCGCGGAGGAGGATGCCCTTGTGAGCGCCCTGCGCGCCGCCGCGCGCGCCGCGGGCAACATCCCCGTGGAGAAGGCCGGCGACTTCTGCCTGCGCGCGTGCGTGCGCGCGCGCAAGGGCGACGTGGCGCGCGCCCTGCCGCTCGCGGACAACTACCTGCAGTGGCGCGCCAGCGTGCGCGCGGACGAGGTCAACCCGGCCACGTCGCACACGATGAGGACCCAGCTGGAGACCGGCTTTGCCTTCGCCGCTGGGAACGTCGACAGGGAGGGGAGGCCGGTGCTCAATTTGCGCATGCGCAAGCAGGACCCTACTCGCTTCTCCGCGGCTGATACTACCAGGATGATTAGCTTCGTGCTCGAGTGGATGCTGCGAACATTTCCGGCCGCGCAGACGCGTGGGATTGTGATTGTGAACGACTTGAGCTCCGTGTCTTATGGTAATTTGGACATCAGGATGCCGGGCGTGTTGCAAAAGGCCTTTTCGAGGACAGTGCCAGTGAGGTTGGCGGCGATCAATTTGGTTAACCCGCCGGGTTTTGTCAGGGCGCTCTTCGCGCTCATCTCTCCGATATTTAGTGCCAAGTTCAAGGCGAGGGTCAGAATGTTTCCGGGGGGGAATGCAGACGCCTTTCAGGAGCTGTTTGAACGAACAGAGATTATGACTGATCTGGAAATGGGGGGTACGGCCGAGTGGACGGAGGAATTGCACAAGAGATGGGTCGAGAGGTTGGTTGAGGATTGTCAGACGTGGGGACCGGCCGTGACTTTGGGCGTAGCAAGCGGCTAGGCGTTTCCTGGTGTAAACGTGCCCTTTTTGTATAGAACCACGTAAGCAGATTTGTATGCCGGTTTGGAGAGTGAGAGCGGGGTGCTTTCTAACTTTTTGCTATGGCATTAACATTTTATCTCTATATTCTTTGATTTGTTCTGTTGCTGCAGTTCAAGAGTTGTCAACGATAAACGTGAACTAACATCCCCTCAGTGCATTAGTTATTTGTGCTGTATGTGGCATCTTTCTGGAAAGAGGAGCAGGACTGGCTGCGTCAATCCTGTACAGTATCCCACTACAGTATGAAGGCAAGCATACCGAAACACACATGATGGCGAAACGACAACCAATCACGTGTACAAGCGGTTTGCATTCATACAGCACTGTTTCTGACAAATTCTC
Source organism: Chondrus crispus (assembly GCF_000350225.1). NCBI lineage: Eukaryota > Rhodophyta > Florideophyceae > Gigartinales > Gigartinaceae > Chondrus > Chondrus crispus. The sequence continues at coordinate 324,523 of NW_005178511.1, read as the reverse complement.
GGGGCCCTGTGCATGGTAATTATTTCTGCAATCTTGCCGTGACATTGCTGGCATCCGCAGATGTGCTCAGCCCAAATCCCCTCATCGCTCAACGCCACGTACAGTAGTACCGTAGTCCATACGTACACAGGTTGAAAAGCCTTTTCATCCGTAAATCGGCAAAAAAACTCTTTCAGGTCTTGACTAGAATCGACCCGCCCTTTGAAAAAACACAACCTGAGTACAATAACAGTAGTCGCTACGGAAATCAGAGAGAAGGAGGGCACATCTTCAGACCAGGCGAATGACCTGAAGGACGTCATCATAAAGATGAACGATGTGAAATCAGAATCATCAAAATGACCCGCAAGCAACAATTTTGCATCTCAACTCCTCGGCCAAATGCTCAGAATGTCCATGTTACCCCCGAGGAAGAGTCTCGCTTTCTTTTCAGGACGACAACACATGTGACCACGAATAAAAAACCGCGTATCGTTCACGAAGCTGCTTTTTGGTTGCTAGCATGTCTGCGAGCTCGCAAAGGTGACATCAACTGTGTAGTCGCGCTGCTTTCAAGCTACATGGACTGGCGCGCGCGTCGGGTGCGAAGCCACCATACTTAGTCTCACAGCGTTACCGATTCTGTCTGCTAGCACTTTTTTTTTCACTGCCGGTAACTTTTCACGCGACAGACGTCCAGTCCTTACGGTGTGCTACCGCCTTTTTGACTCGCAGCACTTCTCAGCCGGGAACACTGCGAAAGCGTTTTGATTTATTGTCGAGTGGATGTTTCGGACACGCCCGACAGTGCAGACTCACGATATAGTCGTTGAAGGAGATATAGCAGGTTTCCTTTCCTTGAACTATTTTGATATTCGACTCGCCTCTTTTGAAAGATTCTTCCTCATTTGCCCTTTCGCATTCAGCGAGGCACATCGTCAATCCGGACTTTAACATTAGGGCGATGTTCTCCCTCTTCTCGTCTTTCTTTACTGGAAGAGGTGATGACGGTAAGACTGCATAATTCTTCGAGGCGTATGATAATCACATGCTTTTAAATCTAGACTATAGAGTATGAAGGAGTGCACATTCGCTCAACAGAGCGGTGCTTCTGAACATGCTTAATGGATTGCACATTCTCACCTGGTTCCGGTGATGACGGATGTGGGATGAAGGAGAGCTGACGAAGCGACTTTGCGGTTATGGAGAAGAGATTGCACAAGACTTGCGAATAATCTGGCAAAACCTACAGAGCTGATGACAGTGCATCTTCGTCTCGCGAAGACCGCGAGTCCTGCGCTGACGGGAATCAGTTCTTCCTTTACACATCTTTGTCTCAAGAACTTACTTTTCCACTACAGCAGTCTCTTGTGCGTAGAGCGTGGTATCGCTGTATGTAACAGCAACAGGTCACGAGTCTTCATGCGATGGAGCCCCCAAGTATCCTGTGAGACGAAGTAGGTCCGAGAAGACGCCGGCTGCTGTTACGTCTGCACCGGCCCCCGGCCCCTGCACCACCAGTGGTTGACTATCATATCGCGTTGTTCTGAATGAAACAATATTATCTGAGCCCTCGAGACGGCCAAATGGGTGACTACTTGAATATCTTCGTAGTTCTACGGCACACTTTCCTGTTTGCGCATTAACTACCCCAACGTATCGCAAGAGTTCACTCGCTTTCGCCGCCTCGTTGGCCATATCTGTGAGCTCATGGTCATAATCCGGTAGGCGAGACATGAAGTCATCAATGCTCACGTCGGAGCCGGTGAGGGCCTCCGGCACCAAACTCTTGACAGGAACATCGCCCAGTTCAATATCTATGCCGATCTCTCGCGCTAAAATCACAACCTTTCGGGCTACGTCCATGCCACTGAGGTCGTCTCGGGGGTCAGGTTCTGTATATCCGTTCGCTTTTGCCTTTGAAACGACTGCCGAAAATGGTTCTGATCCGTCAAACTCGTTGAAGATAAAGCTCAATGTCCCCGAAAATATACCCTCAATTTGTAGAAACTCGTCCCCTGTCCGCAAAAGGTCTCGAATAGACGAGATAATGGGAAGACCGGCGCCGACGTTGGCCTCATAAAAAAAGTGCGACTTGAGCCTCTGTTGACCGGCTCTAATACTTCGATAATACTCCATGGGTCCGGAATTCGCTTTTTTGTTGGGCGTAATGATGTGAATGCCACGTCTCAACCATTCGGCATAGTACGATGATACCTTATCTGAAGCTGTGCAATCGACTATGACAGCATGGGGGAGAGCCGTATCCTGAATACGATCAGCGAAAGCATTCAAATCAGTCGGTAGCGCATTCGGACCCTCAAATTCTTTCCGCCAGGTATCCAGAGAGAGCGGCTCTCCGAAGATCATCTTTGATGCCCGAGCAATCCCGCGAACCCGCAAATCAACGGAGAACTTGCCTTTAAGCTTCTGGAGCTGGCTCCGGACTTGCTCTAAAAAGACACCACCAACAACCCCCGGTCCGATGACACCTAGAGACACTGTTTGATCGGACAAGTAGAAGGCTGCATGGGCGGCTCGGAGAGCCCTACTCTCACTCTCTGCGCTCACGACGACGGATATGTTGTGCTCCGAAGACCCCTGCGCCATGGCAACGATATTCACACCGGCTCGTGTAAGCGATGAGAAGAGGCGTGACGAGACACCTGGCCTTTGTTGCATCTGCTCGCCTACCATAGCCAGGATACTGCATTCTGGGACCGGGGAGATGGAAGAGACAAGTCCATCCGCGAGTTCTGCGCGGAAGGCTTGTTTGACTGCTCCGACAGCCACTTCGCATTGGGAACTAGGAATTGCGACGCAAATGGAAAACTCTGAGCTTGCTTGGGCAATGAGAATCACAGAGACGCTCTTCTGGAACAAGGCTCCGAAAGCCTTGGAAGCGATGCCAGGTACACCAATCATACCCGTTCCTTCGATGTTGACAATGGAAACGTCCTGTACCGTTGTGAAACCCTTGACGCCCGCCATGTCTTGACGGATACTTTGCTTCTGCTGGGTTTCCGCGGCAGAGGGCGCGGCCACGTCTCCAGAGTGCACAAGAGTGCCTCGGGAGGAGGTATTAAACGTATTTCGGATGCGCATCGGGATAGAGCTCTCAATGATCGGGGCCATAGTATCCGGATGCAGAATCTTGGCGCCAAAGTAGGCCAACTCGGCGGCCTCCTTGTAGCTCATGTCCGGGATGACGACGGCATCGGGCACGACCCTAGGATCCGCTGAGAAGACGCCGTCGACGTCTGTCCAAATCTGGAGTTCGTTTGCGTGGAGCAAGTTGGCAAACACGGCGGCCGAGTAATCGGAGCCATTCCTCCCCAGCGTGCTGGGGACGCCGTCCTTATCCTGGCACACAAAGCCCGTGGAAATGACGATATTGGTAGGATTCGAGAGGAGCCAGTCGTCGAGCAACGGGCGGCTGTTGGCCATCTCGACGATCTTCCTCACCGCGCTAGCCTCGCTCGTGCGCGCAACAAGAACATCACGCGCATCCATCCACGAGCACGCGGCAGGGCGCTTGCTCCGCACGACGGCCCAGAGCAGCTGGGTGGACCAGAGCTCTCCGTGGCCCACGACGAGGTCCTTCATCCTCGTGGATGCGGACCGCGCAATCCAAGTGGCCCTGAGCAAGTCCTGCAAGTCCTTAGTGTTAGCTCGGAGGGTGGCGAGAAAGGCGTCGCATCCGTCGCGCGGGAGCAGGGCCGCCGCGATGGCGCGGTGCACGGCGACGACGTCGTCCAGCATCTCGAGGTAGTGCCGGTCGGGGCTGCGTCCGACGGCGACGTCGACGAGCGCGAGCAGCTTGTCGGTGACGCCTGCGACGGCGGACACGACGACGAGGA
>NW_005178511.1:297190-320605 GCF_000350225.1 Chondrus crispus | reverse complement strand
GAGCCATATCAATAATCCCCAAAAAGCAGTGGGACCTGTTAACAACGCGATGTGCTCAGCTCTGAGCCCTGTTTTTCTTGCCAGTCACTAGTCACGATTGCGAGAGAAAGCGATTCATATTCGGCAACGTCTGGTCCAACTGATCCAAAGCGTTCCCTCGCGCCCGGATCGGGGGGCGAGGGGCCGAAGGGGAAAGGGAAGCGGTGGGGAGTGAACGGAGATTGGGGGCGGGGATGTACAGTACCACTCCCGAAAAGCATGATTTGGTAAAAAAAAGATAATTTGGGAACTCAGTTCTCGTTGCTCCTATGAAAGTATGCCGCTGAGGAAAACCAAGTGCGGACACTTGGTACACGTGTCCGAGTTATACGCTCTCTCTGGTGCTTATCAGATTACCAAATACTTCGTCGTCGACAATCGCTCATTTTATCAGGTCGAGCTCAAAGGAGACATTCTGTTCCAAAATCTAACCGAATTGGACTGTTCCCTCCGTCATATGTATCTTGTGCGGACCTGAGCTGGGCAGCGTCAATCTGATGGACTCCGACTGCTCTCTACCCACGTCACGTTCATACTGCCGGTGCCGTATTGGCGAGCCAACCGATCCCGATTTGTCGAATTCACCTGACATGTGCACGATCTCGTCGTTCAAGACATCCTGGCCTCCCGGGACCGTTGGCAACGCACCACCAGCCGCCCCGTCATCCAACGTGGCCCTGATAATGCGCCACCTAGTAGAGCTGTTGTGAAGGCGCTTATCTTGGTAGCCCGGCAGTGCAACCAAATTTGTAGAGGCCCACTTGTACCTAAAGTTGTCTTCCCGTGGATTCGTAAATTAACCTCTACAGTAGTATGTGCGAAGTTGAAATACTATCCCCTGAACTGTATTCGCCCCTGAAGAGTTTGGTAATTTTACCTGGCAAAGGACGTCCGCAAGGGAATACGCTACGATACTGTAGTCATAGAAACTGCCGGGTCAAAACCTACAAACTAGAAGTAGAAACAACATAGAAACAAAATAAGAAACAAAACAAAACAGCATAAAGAAACAAAACAAAGAAGTAGACATGTGAGAAAGACTCGGAGAGCGACGAGATCAAGGGCGGGGGGGTGGGAGAGAAATAGACATGCCGAGGGGTCGGCGGTGGGTGGGGGGTGCGGCCCCGCGAGCTCAAGTAGAGTACAGCTCTGGGTTGCACCGCCTGGCGACGCTCGGCATACTGATAGAGACGCTCGCTACTTTCCGGCTGAGTCTTCACCCGCATACACACACGTGTACACGGACGCGAAGGGCCAAAGGGGGTTACGGAGAGGGCGCTGGCGGCGGGGCGCGGCGCAGGTGTCCAAAGAACCACCCCGACAGCGAGGTGAGGACGATTCGACTGTCGAAATAAACCACAAACATCTCAGAGCCCCAGTCCATGCGCACTATCACCCACTCCCGAGTGTACTGCAGGTTCAACAGCTCGTTGAAGCCCCCAATCCGGGGGCTATGGGAGACGTAGTACAAACCGTCCGGGGCGGTGGTGCCCACGAGCGCAAGAGCACGGGAGACGCCAAGTGCGAGGTCGGCAGCGCCAAGCGGCGTGCCTGCGCGAAGGTTAAAGAAACCCCCGCTCGGGGGGCGTAGCGATCGCCAACGATGGAGGAGAGCGGGAGGACCTGCAGCATCGCCCCAGTCGGGATTAGCAGGGTAGGCGAGGTAGAGCGGGCGAAGCTTGGCGCCTTTGCGATGGGTCAGCAACGCCGTGAGTCCCCCGGATGGCCCGTCATGGAATCGAAGGTCTCTCTCCTTGACGTGCGCCACGGAGATCGAGCGGCACTGAAAGATGTAGGAAAAAATAGCCATCGCGCAGCAGCCCACCTCCTCCACATCCGAGCTGGACAACCCGAATTCCAGGACCCGCTCCGTCACATCGCCGGGATCCCAAGTTCGCGAGAGCGCGTCCGCAAAACGATTGACCGCAGACGGATCCAGCGCGCGTCCAGCTTGACGTTGAGGGCTCGCAGGAGGGCCTCCAGTCGTCGTAACTCCACCATCATTTCCTAGGAAGCCGAGACCATAGCGTTCAAGATGTAGACGACGGCTTGATTGTCCTCGTGTAACAACACCTTGCGGACGCAGGGCCTTGACACGTAGGCGGCAAAGTGTCGGTGGAGGAGGAGACGGACTGCTCGAAGCTTGCGTAAAGTAATCGAGCGCGCTCTGTCGGTCTCGCTCCAGAAACCTTGACACGCCCACAAACCTGACGCCTTGTCGCTCGTCCTTTCCCAACGTGCTAGCATATCCGACGTCGGCGGCATCGCTGTGCATTGTGAGATCCACTCCTGACGGCACTAAGTCGCGTCCCTCGCCCCTGGTCAATGCACGCCAATAGCGCAGGTCGCGCAGCGACTGGCGGCAGAGCCGCACCTTGAAACCCTTCGGCAGCGCCTTGGGCGCGCGCGGCGCGCGCGCCGCTCGCGCTTCGTCAACCCAAACGAAGTCCCCAGTATTGCGCCTGGAGCTCGCAAGCTCGCTCCGCGACGCTATCTGGTGACTTTGCTCTCGATCCTCGCGCTCCGCGCACCTCCTTTCCGCTAAGCTCATCGCAAAGTAGAGGGAACGCGTGTAGAAGCGTGCCAATGGGAGGGCGAGAGTCAGCGAGACACAGACACCACAAAAGTGGCGAAGTAGAGCGAGAGGGACGAGACAGCGGTTGCGCTGCGCGAGCAGCAGCAATTTCTTGGCGAGAGCACGCACACGGGTAACGTTCTTGTCCGAGACCAAAACACGCATCGCAACCGTATCCAGATGCATTCCAAGGTAATCCAATCGCTGCGGCCCTTCCCAACAGCCCTTGTATGGGTGCCTCACCAGACCCAGCCGACCAAAAAGTGCATTCAGCTTCTTCCCCGCCTTCGCACAGTCCCTTCTCGTAGCCCTCACGCCGTGCGGCGCCGGGGCCGCCAGAAAATCGTCAATGTACGGCAGAACGCGGTAGCGCATCTTCGATCTGAGATACTGTACGAGAGGCCTCAGTAGCTCCGTAAACCAAAGTACCGAGCGCCCCGAGCCAAACGGTAGGGCAATACATCGGTAGTACCTCCCCTCGTATCGAAAGAGGAAGAAGTCGCGGATGTCGGGGTGCAGGTAGAAATGCCTGTACCCACTCTTGAAGTCCCACGACATGAAATGGTCCCCCTTCTGCAAGTCTACGGCGAACGACGGCAGTGTCTCCATCCGAATGCTCCCGCGCGGCCAATGCTGGCTCTGCCTGTGGAAGTTCACAACGAACCGCCCTTTGCGGTCCTCGTCCTCCCCCTGCCAGACCACGAATGCCGATGACACCATCTTCCCCTCCCCGACCAACCTCTCGATCTCCCGATGCCCGACCTCCTCGTAGACTCCATTCTGGCATCCTTGTGCCAAGTCTTCTCGGGCGAAGCACTTGTCTTCCTCCGACTGGGGGGTTTCTCCGAGAATGGTCCCTTCCGTGAACGGGACAGACGGAAGGTCCCGAATCCCATACTTTATGGCGCGAGCCACAAAGTCCGACGCTCCAAGGACCGACTGCCACGTGTCGGCCCTGAGAGACGTTCTCCTCCACAAAGGCTGTCCCCCGGCTGCCTTTGCGGTCTCTGGACCCTTCGGTCCCATCAAGACTTATCGGCAGACCCAGTCGGTCCGCCTGTCTGGCCTTGGCCCCTGGTGCGCTCAAGACGCGCCTCTGCGAGCTGCTTGGCAGTCTGGATCTCGAGTTTGGACGTGAGAGCCTCGCGCACCGACCGATAAGACTCGGAAAACACGGCCTTGTGCCCTTGCTCGACCATAAACGACATCTGCCGTGCCATTTCGACCCCCTGTTCCGTTATGTCCCGGAAGTACTGGGCTCGCATCGACACGACCTCTAATACAGCCTTGAACGAACCCTCGGCCAAGGCCAGACGGCGTCCTATATCCTCGATTGTTCCTTCTTGTCCTTTCGCTACCTCCAGCGCGGCCAAACCTAGCTCAGTCCACACGCCTATAGCGTTCAGATATTCCCATTCCTTTGCGGACCGTCGGTCCTTCGACTTCAGGTCTGCGAGGAAGGCGTCCGCGGGGGGTTTGGAGTAACCCATATGGCTTACTGGCACATACGGCCCCCGCTCGAAGACGCTCCCTTCTCCTACCAACTTCAGCGAGTTCAGCTCAGTGACCACCTCCCCGTAGTCACGGCGCTCCGGTTTCAAGGTCGCCCATGCGATCCGAAGCGCGGCGCCCGCCGCAGCGGGCGTCGGCGGGTCAACTGCTTCGTCGGCCATACTCGCTAGTGGCACGCTGTATGTGCCACACAGAATCGTCTCCGCCCTAGTGAAAGGGGATATTTCTGTTTAGGAGAGAGAAATAGACATGCCGAGGGGTCGGCGGTGGGCGGTGCGGCCCCGCGAGCTCAAGTAGAGTACAGCTCTGGGTTGCACCGCCTGGCGACGCTCGGCATACTGATAGAGACGCTCGCTACTTTCCGGCTGAGTCTTCACCCGCATACACACACGTGTACACGGACGCGAATAGAGGCGAAAATATTAAACTGGCCAGAGCTCATTAGCCCTGAGCGGAATTTTGTAGACGGTTCTTTTGCGGCCCACTAGGGTCAAATTACCATGACTTCTCCAAATGTCGTACTTAAGGGACGAAAAGTAGTTCACTGGAAAGCTCTCCTTGTCCTGAGTCTGACGGTATGACAAACTTGTGGTAGAGATAAGAACAGATGGAGATGCGCCTGATTGAGTAAACTAATTTGGTCCGCTGAAAATATCGAACCCAAAAGTATACAAAAGTATATTTTCAGTGTTCGAACACCGTCAACAAAAAAGTGTACCTTCACACAAAAAAATGTGATCGTCTACAAACAGTGAGACGTCTACAACTTAATATTCATCTTATAGACAGACCGTTGCCTTTTGTAGACTGGTTCAACTAAATTGTCTACATCGCTAAGTAGACGTCTCAAAGTTTGTTGCTGTATCTTGACGGTTTTTGAATGTTGTTGATGCACGTCACAAACCATCTACAGTAACTGTAGACGTCAATGACTGAATGTGACTTCTGAAGACTTCACTGCACTGGAGGAAGACGCTTCAACTTTTAAATCAAAGCATTGTCTTCCCCTTCAGAAGACGTTTGCTCCACTGAGTAGTAATCCGTCGCGACCTCATCTAGAACCGTTGCATTTCCACCATCATTCCAATCAATCGCCCCGCTTTGCTGCGCACTGCTCCCAGCCCCGACGTCTCCCTCGATCGCCTCCACCTCCCCGGCCACATCAATCTCAATCCCCCAGTCAATATCCTCCCTCCGCATTATTCTCTCCACCATTTTCTGTCGAAATCCCCCAGTCGACCTCTGCCACCTCTTCGTCCTTCTTCTCCACCCCCCGTATCAACCGCGTCACGTCACCCTCCAAGTACCTGCGCACCGTAAAACAGTTGCCCTGTATCTTCCCTCCCAACCGCAGGAACTCTTCATAATACGCGACTGCCTCCCGCATCCCGCCCCCATTGAAACCTCTATGAGGCAGATACAAAAGGCAATCAGACCATATGATTGCAGTCCTAGTAGTAGCGTTCAGTGCGGACTTCTGCGAGATATCGTTCTCTTTAATGTAATCTGGTACTGTCTTATCCTGTATTAGCTATGCCGTTGTTTGTCTAAAGCTTCTGAGGCCTGCTTCAAAGTTCCGTTTCTCGGCCTGGCTTGGTTTAGCCCGTTTCAATGTGCTTCTTGAGTGCCAGTCGTCCCAGCATGTTGCACAAACAGTTTGTCGGCAAACACGGCACCACTGCACTTGTCGAGACCCCTTTCGTTTTACTGTTATTTTTCCATCCTTGATGCCTCTTAAATCCCAGGGGCACAATACACAGTAGGTTGCCTTTGCACTCACAGGTTCATGCAGCAATGTGGAGTTTAGCCTTCGAGCTTTGTGAACGCCGATATTATATTTTTCCGCAGCGTTGCGGGAGAACATCGGTGTGAGGCTATGTATTTGTGTTTCGACGTGATCTGTGCCATTTTTTGAGATTCTAGTAGATTTCTCGACCCATTTCCTGGCAAGCTGCCGGATAAACCGTCCCAATGTCTCACTTTGTGCTATTCTGTGCCGCAAGTAGTGATAGCCGATGTTCCTAGAGTTCGCCAAATCCTCGATGGCAGGAAGCTGCTTACGATTCCTTGCACAGTAAAGCCTGTATAAAACTGCAGCATTGCTAATTTGCGTGGACATCAGTCTGGCAATAATAGACACGACGGGGTTTTCACTAATGTTGCAGAGAGCCAATGTCTTCATATAGCGAGAAATGACGTCTACCCCACCTTTAAGGTGATTCCAGTACACTGTGGGCGTTAAACGTATCATACGGGATGGAGGAATTGGAGCATTTCGTTTTTCTACACACTTGCACAGAGCTTCACTGAGACTGTAGTATGACATGAAACTGTGTATGTCGGATGCATGAGAAAGTTGTAGCATGTCGTCATATTCCTTTGGGATATCCTTTGCGTCATCCCCTATCCAATTAAACCCTGTGTGTCTCACGCAGTCCAAAATATAAGTGTACTGATGACAAATAGTCTCAGTAAAGTTAACCATGCACGCGTACAGTATCCTTCCTTATGTCATAGACCCACTTGTCGCAACCACGAACAGAACTGAGTTTATGCCAAGTGTTTCCGCATGGTGCAAACATTGTGAGCGATATTGTGTGGTGGGGACAAGCTCGTGGAATAGCTCAGTACTCAGAAAATTGCCTCCGACGTCTGAAAGAATAATTAGCTCGCCGTACCTGTTCGCTTTCAAAGAAGCGGACTGTATTGTAGTCAGTGCAGTCATGGTCTTGATTTCTACGGCAAACACCTGGATCATTTCTTCCTCATTCGAAGCGGCTGCGATAGCATCAGGGCACAGCAAAAAAGCTGCAATCGGCAGCTTTTGCTCTCAAGCAGGCCCGTGCTTCGCATATGCAGCACTTTAAAGCGAGTACTTTCATCAAATGAATATGATGCACAAAATAACTGTTTCATGTAAGCCCCTTTCTGATTTTCGGAGAAGGCAGGCAGAGCCTTTGCAACTTCAATTTCGTTGCGTGAACCCTCCCTCATGCCCATCGTTGTAACTAATGGTTTCATGACCAAAGCTGAGACCGAAGCTTCCTGTAGGGACGCCTGAGCGCTTCTTGTAGCAGCTGCGACCATGGCGTCTTCAGACAGCTGTCCATCTTGGTCCTCATCTAAATTGACTGTCTCGTCAATAATGTCCTGTTCGAGCTGTATAACAGCTGCGACAAGCTCAAGCTTTGGAACTCTTAGTTCCAGGCCACGCCCAAAGACGGCTAGCGTTGCTTGCAGGTCACTTTTTGTAAAGGAATTGATCCTGGACTGCGAATACCTCCTAACCCGACCCGCCATCATACCCCTGTCTGAGGGCCTGTCAATGGTTTGTTTTCGAATTGCCAGGGCATCAAGCACAGATTCCCAACGCTCTGAGATACACCGTTCTGTGTCGGTGATATCGTCCGGTAGGGTCTTAGCCCCGTCGCTGATACGTCTACCACGCAATTTCGCTGCCATTGCACTCAATCTCGTGTCGTAGTCCCGTGCCACAGCCACGACAAACCCATGGGCTGTCCTTGAAGTAAATCGAAATGCCCGCAGTAGAAACCAGACTGTATCTTCGGATTGTAGATACGTTAACGCATTGACGCGGTTGAGTGCTTGACTGACAATCCTGCGTCCGTCTTCCGAAAATACGGACCTGTTCGGCGCCCCTCTGTCTGGACCGGAACTGAATACCACGAGGGACTCACTGAGCCCCTTCATACCTGCATCAGAGCGAAAGGCTTCTTTCACGACGACAGTAAAACATCTGGAAGGGAACATAGCGGCATTATTATGTACCAGGGCTGCTATCCTGCCAGAACAAATTTCCCGATAAAGACATGCCTCTACCTGTCGAATCCCGAACCTCACATGTGAACCAGATTTTAGACGCGCATTACAAACTGCACGACATCCTTTTTCGGACACAATAACTCCTCTGTGCCTCGCAGTGATAGGACCATCTCCGAATACATAAGGGTACCATAAGTCTCGTTTATGTGTACCAATTAAACTGGCCCCGAGAGTGCACCCCACAAACTCAATTGTCTCCTTCGAGTTATAACCTCTGTCTGCGGCAAAGATCACCTCTGGCATTGCCCGGAGTGCCCCATTCGTAGATGCCCCCTGCACGAACTGTGCCAAACGCTCCCACGTATGACGCAGCTTCTCGCCATGCCTTGTAAAGTGACAGGCAATAAATAGAGGGTTTAACGCTGAACAAATTGCATTTCCCACTGGCCCTAGGCCTTTTTTGGGATTGTTGTGCTGTTGAATGTACGTTAGATTCATCACAGCTCGAGAGGCCATATGGCCTGGCTTCGCATATGCGAAGATGGTAATCGTCGAGGGCAAACACTGTAGCATTAGGTACATAGAGTAACTCACGATTGATTGAAGCGACCTCGGACTCCACAACTGTAATCATAGACGTGGCTCTGTTTGCACTCGTTCACCACCCTGTTGGACTGTAGTAATGAACTGCTCGCTTTTCTTCGGTACCTCTTAAAGAAGACCACACCTCTTTATACCTCTGAGAAGTTATTCCCATCTGCAAGAAGTTGTATCGCTCGCTGGGGTCAGATACAGTTGTTGGAGACTCCTTGTACATCGTGCATAAAGCGTGCAAAATAATAGTTCCTTCCAACTCCAAACGATCTGTCTTTTCTCCGACGGTTCAGCAGAACTCTATTTGAAAATGATACCAGCTTCTGAAGGAGACAGTCTGTGAGAAACGTTTCAAAGCATGCCAACGGCGTGATGGTGACAGGTAGCTCGCAGGTTTCCAGATTGTGCCGGGACTTTATGTCTTCTAGAACATTTTCCAGTACTGTGTTAGCCTCTGTAACAGACCGCAGGCCTAAATTAGTATCGACATTATCAATCTTCACTTCCACTGAAGAGAAAGGCCTATCATAGTCTCAATTTGTAAGCCCCCATTTTGATGACCCTGCACTCGAACCTCAAGCTCCTGATCCGATACTGGAGCTCGAATAGTAGAGTCATCTGTTTCCATTACACCTGTCCACGGCATATTGACATACCTCTCGTCATCAAAGTCTGCAAACAGCCTACTGTGATTGTCTTCACAAAGATCTCCCCCGGAATCGCATGTCGATGATAAACTATTTGAAACACGAGTGGCACTACATAGAGATTGTAGTTCTGAGTCTGCAATGTGACAGGCGGCTGCGGTAATTTCCTCCGAAGAGTGAGAAATTCCAGGTGACGCAAAGGGCTCTTGGGAGAATGGCACATCATTCGAGTCCATTGAGTCATCCATGGCTGCCAATTGCAACGAAAGGGAACCCTGCTACTGAAAGGGCGAGCATGGTATACTTTCCACGATATCCGAAGGCATTCCTGCGTCATGAAGCGTACTCATTTGATTGAAGGGGAGGGGTGAGCCGTCAGGGTCTTGGGCTGGAGCAGGTGAAAGAGCAGGAGTTGTTGGAGTGCCGAAATACGAGCGGGGAGGCGATACGTTGGGAGGGCTATCGACTTGTAGTGAATGCGATTCATTGGCACAATCGCTTGCAATTTCAACTTATTTGTGCTGGTCTCTATCTGCATTTTTGAAGTCTGCGGCCGCGCAGGACTGCTCTCGCTATCACCCACATCTGGGTCTGTACAGAGAGCGCGATCGCTCATGATCTCCGTGCTTGCCTGGAAACGGAGTTGTCAGATAGAAGGGAGATTGAGGAGGGACGCAATTGGGGTAAGAGGGTATCGTAGAAGGAGATGTTGTAGAGTTAGGAGACGGTTTGTGAGGTAGAACACATGAAAAGAGACGATGTGTGCTATCGATGAGAGACGTGTACTTCAATCTGGTACAATCATCCAATTGCACATATCTCTCATTTTCCAAGTAGATTTTTGTGACGATCCGCCGCCGTCTCTTGTGACAAGTATACAAAATCGTCACAAATTTTGTAGACTCTAGAATCGTCTACAACCGGGGCACAGGGTTGTCTTTCTTGCAATTAAGGTGGTAGGAGGTAGGGGAACGCTGACTCCGGGCGCCGCCGTCGGAGGCCGGGGTCACACTTTAATGTAGTGAAATAATCGGCTGCACCGTGAAGGGGTGAAAAGAAAAGGAATTGATGGGTATGACAAAGCGGGGGGTGACAAGTGAAAATTATTTTACTTTATTATTTTAATTATTAATTTTAATTAGTTGCATATTAGTTATTTAACATTAGATTATATCTAGGATCTAGCGCCGAGAGCTACTGTAGTGGCTCCGGCGGGGCGATATATACCTTAGCTCTCTGACCACCAAGTCAGTAAAGGTAACCCGAGTTGCCGGAGTTAGATCTCGCCTTCGTGGAAGACCGCTTCCGTTCACGCGACGCGCTTCACTTCTACGCTGCTAACGACATCCTCTATTGTTCGGAGTCCCATTCCTTTTCCGTATCCTTTTACTTTTTCTATCTCTAATTCCTATCCTTTTCTATCTCTACGTATATTTTTCCCTTAATTGTGTTGGTTCCATTGGAGTCGGTTGCGACCGACCCGGTGTAGGTGTTTTTGCCATCGGGCAACACGATGTGTAGTGCTGCTACTGTTTCAAGTTCCGTAGGAAGGCTGTTGTAACGACGCCTCCGTCGAAGGTCTTACTGTATAAGACAGAGTTGGTACCATCTACCGCGATCGCGATCGCGCTGGTGAGGGTGTTTCAGCCATCGGGCAACACGTCGGTAGTAGCGTTGCTACACAGTTACGATCCCGTCGAGTAGTGCTGAACAAGCCCCCGTCGAAGACCTTGAATTATACGCAAGGTGCTGAAGACGCTCGTCGAGCATTGGCCTCATAACCCAGCGAACCGCGGTTACGTTCTCGTACACAAGCCTAACCTGCACTCGGCGAGCACTCAAGTCTTCACAAGTCTCTATTACCATTATCCTCCCGGGTCGGGCATCTTTCCTTACCCCCCCGTCGGAGTTGAGCTACTGTGGGCCGCAAGCCCACACAAGGGGAAAGGGAACCTCGAACGCTCCGTAGCGCGTGCCATCGGCAGTGGTTGTTTCTGTTGCTGTTTTTCTTCTTTTTGTTTTACCGTCGGACTGTGTTCGCGGCCTGCCAGGCATTGCACTACAAAAGTGGTCTTCCGACCTAGAACTTTTTTATGTATAGAAGACCTGATTAAGAATTTTGTCTACGACAAGGAAGTTGGTCTGGGTACGGAGTCTCTTTTTTATTTTTTGTTCGTATCTTTCTTTTAGGTTTGTTCGCTACGCCGAACGATGTCAACAAACGCACCCGGGGACGTCGGTCCCGGGGCGAGTAGAAGCGGGTAGGCACGGGCGCCGAGGATCCCGAGGGGTCCTCGCACCCGGAGCCAGGCCAATACGGCCACGGATCCCGCAGATCAGGAATCCCCTACGGGGATTGCCGCCGACAAGACTGACCTCGACGAGAAGTTCGAGAAGATGGGCGGCGAAATTCGCCGAGAGAATAAGAAAATTCTCGAGGATGAATTGGCCCTAGTGCGAAAGCAACTGGAGTTGCAAGCAGCCGAGTTCCACATTGTGTTGGGAGAGCTAACAGCTCGCGTGGATCTCGTCGAGAAGGAACGAGGGGAGGTAACCGAAGGTGCGGAGCCGGAGGTCCTAGCTTCGTTGAAACTCTCAGTTAAGGGCGCGACGCGCGACGCGAATCAAGCCTTGGAGTCCTTAGGAAAATTTAGAACAAGCATCGATGACCGATTCGATCGCGCCGCGCAACGTCTCAACGATCTTGAGCAGGCCGCGGAACAAGCTCCGCAAGGATCGGGCGACGAGCCACTCCCTTCGGGTAGAGAGGGCGACCGTCGGTCGAAGAAGGACAAGCCCGCTCGACAGCGGAGCTCCAAGTCGAAGTCCTCCAAGAAGGACAAGCGACGTACAAGCAAGGGTCACTGTAGTGACGATCCGGAGGACTGCGACTCACAGTCGGAGTCGTCTAGTCCCTCTGAAGATGGTGGTGACGGCTCGTCGAACCACGGGCGATTCCGAACGCCGTTCAGAAGAAGGGAACGGAATTTCGTCCAGCAAGAAAATTTCCTCCAGACGAGGCGGAGTCACTTCGTCCTCCTCGCCGAGAGACAAGGACGCGGAACCCGAAGATGTCGCAACGCGGCGCTGGCCGCGATGGGACGAGTTGGAGGAGCTGAATCCGACCATCTACCTCTTCAAGAAATTACTTTCGTACCGAACGTACCGCTTGCGGAACCCGCAGACATACTTGTCAAGTTCCCGGCGGACCGCCACGCGAAAATCAGGAGAGATATCCCACCTAAGGTGAAGAAGGACAACACGTTCACAGGAGAAGACGGCGTCCTTGTGTTGGATTTTTTGGTGAAGTTGGTTCAAGAGTTTGATACTCAGGAGATGAATGAGGGACCAGCGATTCGCTTGTTGCCCGAATTTCTTGGTGGCATCGCCCTAAGACAGTACACTTCCGTGTCTCAAACGGCCAGATCCCACCATGGGAAGGTATCCGCCTGGCCGGAGGCCGTACAGTGGCTATTGAGAAGTTTCGCCACCGACAAGGCGATCCGTCAAGCCGTGCTTGCATTGCGAGAAGTTCAGCAGAGATCGTCTAAAGACGAGATGGAATTTTACATACGCCTAACAGACGCGAGTAATCTCTGTGGGAATGTTTATTCCATGTAGGAGCAGATGACTATGTTCATCGAAGGGCTAGACGCCAGTATCAAGCTCATGGTCTCGCAGTATCGACAAGATAACCGAGATGTCTCATTTTTGAGATTGGTAAATTATGCAAAGGCGCATGGCTCGGCGAGCCGCGCCAAGGACAAGAAGACCAAGAAGGTCACGATTCAGACGCCGTCGACGTTCAGGGCGGGGAACAAACCAAGGGCTTCTTATCCCGGTCGTAAAGGTCACGCCGCAGTCCACTTAGCCGAGTCAAACTCCGCATCAGAGGAGCGCAGTGCGCAGAGAAGTAATGAAAAGTACGAGGGAGCGTTCGTCGCCGAAGGCGATTCTATTGAGCCATCGGAAGGCTACGGACACGAGGACAACGGGGCAAGCGGGTCGTCAACTTTACCGACCCCCACATACACGACGAAGTCGTTTTCAGAGCCCACGGATCCCGTGATGATGTTCCGGGGGCGTGGCCACACGCCGGCGCCGCGCATTCCGATGGAAGACAAGGGTACAACGTTTCGAAGGCCAGGCTAGATGGGAAGGCAGCAACATCAAGGAAGGCCCCCGGCCCGTGGAGGACCTAGGCCGCAATATCCCGTCAAGAAGCACGGACTGGTGTGCTATCACTGTTACGAAAAGGGGCACGCAGCGCCAACGTGCATTCTTTCCCTCCGGGAAATGCACCGAATTTTGGGAAATTATGAGGCGTTTTCTCCGATGGAGAGATTGGGGATACCATCGACGAGTTATCTGAGGGTCAAGAATTGGTTCGATTCGCAGACGGCGAGCACGCCGAGTGCTTCAACGCCGAGGTCGAACCAACCATTTAGAGGGCCCGCCGCTGGGCCCGCGTCGTCGGAAGTGAGAAGGAACCCGCCACCGCAGGGAAACTAGAGAGGGGAATCTCGAAAGAGTCACGAGAGGCCCAGGTTCAACGTACTGCGTCCGGAACTCAGTCCCGTTCCCCGTCTCTAGCGAAAAAGGAAGGCCTCGACGAGGAGGTAGTTGGAATAGTGGATAGTCCGAAGGAGCCGACTGTTGTCAAGAAAATTCTAAGTCGAGACAACGATCGTGCGATGGATCAAATTCGTAGGCCCAGGTACAGGGTTAAGCGACAAGAATGTCCTGCAGAGATCTTGGTCCTCGCGCGAAAAAACTACAAAGTTTACGCGGATATTGGACCAACGGTCAGATTGATGAGTCGAGTGTTGTTCGTGTTGGACACAGGTGCCGGACCGAATTTGGTTCGAAAGTCGGAACTTCCGGCAGGAATGGAAATGTTGGTGTCCTACGGACCGACCCAAGACATTGGCGACGCGAACAATAGGCCACTCCGGACTCTCGACAGAATTAAAATGCCTGTGAGGCTTGGAAGATTTGTGGCTGCAGCCGAGTTTATTGTATGCGAAAAACTAGCAGTCCCGCTAATTCTAGGCGCGGACTACTGTGACCGGTTTGTGGAAGCAATTTATCCAAGGCAAAAAAAGGTTGAGTTGGCGGATTTATCGGAGGTTGCGATAATTAGGCGGTTCTCGACGAGAAAAGGGAAGAAGAATCTCGTCCCGGGAGAGGACGAGAATGATGGAAAGGGGGAGCGAATTTCCCCTAAGGTAAAAGTGGCAAGAGCCACGACTATCGAGCCAGGGACGCAACGCGTCGTGGAATGCACCTCGAAGAGGGCGGGCTTGGTTGTGGTTCAGCCGTCCTCGTCGTTGTACGAAAGGCACGGGTTGACGTGCACGAATGGTGTCGTTCAGGTTGAGCCTGACATGCCGTTTCGTTTACTCGTTGCGAATTTTAGGACGTACCCTGTCAGGGTGCAGAAAGGCCAAGTGATGGCAGAATTATTACCGCACCCGAGGGCCGTGCTTGAGATCAAAACCACCATTGGTGAGGTTCTCGGGATTCAAGAAAGGAAGAAGGAAAATTTTCCTAACTCTACCAAGACGCCTACGGGCGAGACAAGATGCGAACCGTCGGATCAAGCGCGCGAGGACCAGCCGGAAGAACGGTCGAGTGGGCTCTCTGCGACGGCATCCTCGAAGCCGGAGCAGCAGATTGAGCCCCCACCGCCGTACGTGGAGGACCTCGACCTGAGCCACGTGCCGGAACGGCTGCGCGAGCGGTTTCGACAGATGTTGAAGAAATACTCTAAGATGTGGGATGGGACCCTTGGTGAAATTAATACCACGGTCCACCGGATCGAGCTAGTTCCAGAGACCAGGCCCATCGCACAAGCTACTTACGGAGCCGGTCCAAAGGCTCGGGAGGTCAAGGACGCGGAAGTACAGAAGATGTTAGAAGCAGGAGTCATCAAACCGGCGCAGTCAGAATGGGCGTCGCCCGTTTCATTAGTGCCCAAGCCGGACGGTTCAATGCGCTTTTGCGTAGACTACCGCAGGTTAAACGCGGTGGCGGTGAAAGACACGTACCCTTTGCCGCACATGGACGAATGCCTGGACTCGCTTGGTGACACCAAGGTTTTCTCCGCGTTGGACGCGATCTCGGGGTACCGGCCGATGCCAATTCCCGAAAGCGACCGCGACAAAACCGCATTTTCGTGTCACTCAGGTTTGTACCGATTCTCAAGAATGCCCTTCGGGCTTACCAACGCGCCAGCGACGTTTCTGAGAGCCATGGATATCCTGCTCTCTCCGTTCCGTTGGAAATGCTGTCTGGTATATCTAGATGATATCATCATCTTCAGCAAATCCTGGGAGGAGCACGTCGTCCACGTTGACGAAATACTGTCTGTATTGGAGAAGGCAGGTGTGAAGCTCAAGCTTCGCAAGTGCGAATTTTTCCTCGAAAAGATCAAGTACCTGGGCCACGTCGTTCGGCCAGGTACGCTCGAAGTTGACGACGGGCGAACCGCCGCATTGGAACAAGTGAGATACCCTCAAACGCAGACGCAGCTCAGAAGCTTCCTGGGACTTTGCAATGTCTGCCGCAGGTTCGTTCCGCATTATGCGAAAATTGCGCATCCTCTAAACCAACTACTGAAGAAAGGACAACCGGTCCAGTTGGAAGGATTCGATGAACCATGCGAAAAAGCTTTTCATAAGCTCAAAGATGCTATCTTGACGCCACCGGTGTTGGCGCTGCCGAAGAAGGACCTACCATACTCGGTAGACACCGATGCAAGCGACTATCAAATCGGCGCTGCATTATTTCAAACGCATCCGGATGCGCAACGTAAACCCATCCGGTTCTTTTCAAGAACGTTAGCCGCAGCCGAGAGAAACTATTCTGTATCAGAAAAAGAATGTCTAGCGGTAAGTTGGGCCGTACAGACTCTAAGACCATATCTATATGGCGAGCAATTCATTGTGCATACCGACCATGCTTCATTGAGGTGGTTGATGAACGTAACCGACCCCAGCGGGAGATTAATCCGATGGAGGCTCCGCCTCTCGGAATTTGATTTCGAGATCAAGTACAAGAAGGGCAAGGCTAACAGCCAAGCTGATGCCCTGTCAAGATTACGGACCGCAGGAGAAACCGTCGACGAAATCGAAGACGAAATCCCATGCTTTATGGCTGAACCGGCCGACGCTACAGAAGACGAAGAGGAAGATTTTGAAAGGCTGGACGACATCCTCGCTCTTGAGGGGGGGCGCCTCGGATCGCCTCGATCACTTCCAGGCCATCGCACCGGAGGAGCTTATTTGCGAGCAAGCCGTCGACCCTTTCTGCAGTCGAATCAAGGAGGAGATGGACGCTGGAAAAGTGAGGACGTTCACAACGGAGGCAGAGGAATTCGAAGGAACTCTATGCCGTACAGCAGCAGCGTTTGTGCAAGTGGTAATACCACAGTCCTTAAGGGACCGCGCATTAGGGCTGAGCCACTACGCAAACTTGGCAGGGCATCCTGGAGGCAGGAAACTGTACAAGACATTGAGAAGATATTTTTATTGGCCTACGATGGCCCTAGACTGCTACGCAGTGGCGAAAAATTGCGCCGCATGTGCGCGGGAAAGGGTGAAGTTAAGAAGAAACACGAAGGAAATGAAGCTGTTCACGCTCAAAGCTCCGCTGGAGTTTGTCGCCATCGACATCCTCGGCGAGCTAATTACAACTAAACGAGCAAATCGGTATATTTTCGTGGTCAGCAATCGATACTCGAAACTGGTACGAACCGTACCGTTGAAGAAGATATCAGCTGCGCACATCGCACAAGCCTTCGTTCACCATTGGGTATTCGAGTACGGACCACCGGTCAAGCTGCTGTCCGACAATGGAACACAGTTCACGGCCCGGTTCTTTCAGAACGTCTGCCGAATTCTCGGCATACGCAATGTGTTCACGACCACCTATCACCCTCAGGCCAACGGCCAAGTTGAAAGATTTAATCGCAAGCTGACCTCTGCGTTGTGAAAATATGTTGGAGAACATCTCAAGGACTGGGATCTATTTAGCGACGCTGTGACGTTCGCATACAACACGCAAGTTCATCGAACTACGAACATCGCGCCCTTCGAGCCAGTGTTAGCTCGGGCGCCGAGAAGCATTGCGTTACAAGCACAGCCAAGTTTGGAAGGATTTAGCTCGAATCGAGCGTACTACCTGAAATGGCAGTCGTGGTTGGAAAGCCTAATGAAAGGCGCTGATAAGAGCTTGCGGAAAGAACAAGCGCGCTACAAGCAAAACTTCGACGCAAGGCTTCGCAAGCCGAAGTATGACATCCCTTCAGGATCATACGTATTCCTTCGAAAAGAGCAAAACACGGCCACCGAGCCGAAACAGAAGTTGGCATAAGTGGGTACGGGTCCGTATCAAGTGAAGGAGTCAACTGAGAATACGGTCGTCATTGCCATCAGCGACCAACAAGAGCGCGTGTCGCCAGATCGAGCCGAATTAGCCCCCAGTCCCATGGACTACACGCCGATGATCGGGCTACGACAAGCGCTACAGTTCCTCAGTCGAGGAGGGGAACGAGAAGAACCCGCCCCGCAAGCGAAGAATAGGACGGATGACGGACCGTTGGTATATCAGGAAGCTGCGGGCATCCCGCCCGATCTACAAGAGATGGGAGGTTCGGAAGAGCAGGATGAGGATGAGTGGCTGGCTCTTCAGAAGGGGGAAGGACAGTTGGACACGCAAGAAGAAGGAGCCGAGAGCCAGCAGTATGTGATCGACAAGATCGTGGACCACGGCTACGACGAGGAGGAATTAATTCTCAAAGTGAGGTGGTATGGGTATACCATCGAGGACGCAACGTGGTAACCTATTGAGCAAATCCCCCGCAGCGCGATAGTCACATGTTTCCGAAGGAAAAGGCTACCCTTACCCGCGTAAGCGTCGCAGGCACAACCGTGATAGCCATCGTAAATAGAGTTAGTAGGTTAGAAACAACTGAGAGGTCAGAACTTCGAGGAAGGAACGCATCTACGAGGTTGGCAAATAAGGAGTTTGAAGGAAAGGAGAGCAAGGCAGAGAAGCAAAACTGTATCCTTGGATGAGGCATTGAGCCTCCCGGAAAACGCGAACACGCCTCACCGCAGTACGCACGAGACCTGACGTTTCGAACAGGCGGTCCGCCCGCGGGTATGATGTAATCAAAAAAAATAAGCGTGTCGACAACAAACTGCTGAACGAGCGACGCAAGGCAGAGCTCGAATTCCAGCCATGCTGCGAAATTATAATCAAAAAGCAGGAAAAATCACTGCAGCTGCAGTCCGCACGCGAAGTTGTTGTCGCTTGCCACAGTCGGCGGCATAAATATTTTAAGTCGCTCCGCAGCCAACCCTCACCCGACCTCACATGATGCCGATCATCACACTCACTCCTAACACACTACCCAGGATCGACGAGCAAGAAAATCCGTCCATATGGACTACCGTCAAAAGACCGGTGCTACGAAGGACCCCGCACGACCGATGTCGATGCTCACCCACAGTCCCATCTTCCAGAGCGACCTGTTTAACACTTACTTACCATAACCTCCCTTCCGTTCCCTTGTTTTCTTTGTTCCTTTGTATTCTTGTTTTCTGTTTTGATATACTTTATTTTATTTTATTTCTCTTTGTGGTTGCAGGACGATGACGACGCGACCGCGTATCGCGGACTTCGATCAGCAAGACCCCGAGGCAAATCGATAGACTGACGAAGAAGAGAAGGAAATTGCACCTGTCAGGACAAGGAGAGAAGATGGTGCGCAACTACAGATTGATACGACGGCAGATCCCGTCGGGAGCGTCAATCCAAAGCACCCCACATTTCGCATACGCGAAAATTGTTATTCTCGAAAAAAAGGGGACAACGAAGGACTACGTCGATACACCTCGACCACAGATCATAGCTTGTGTTCCTTATGTCCGTGCGTCTTTCAGATGAGAACTGCCCCGATGATGTCATTTCCAATGACATGAAACGTACACGAGCAGTATCAGAGTTCGTCGAACAAAGTAGGTTTACGACAAACCACCGAGTCGGACGAAGAGCGGACGCAGAACACACCCCTAGGGGGTCGGAAAAGTTCATCAGAATAAGGGGACATTGCTCATTGAGCAGGAGGGTTTTCCAAATTTTGTGACAACCGCCACGCCACTCTCCCTTACTTTCCGCTCTTTTACTCTTCTTGTTTGTTCTCTGTATTCTTTTTGTTATTATATGGTCGAGGCGATACCCGAGCCACGGCAGCTCGACGAGCAGGAGGGATCGACTGCGAAAACAAGGGTCAGACTGACTTGGGAACGACCACCGAAACTTAGTGCGAGGCACAATCATGGAGAGCCCGCAGTCACACTCTCCCGTCATTCTAGAGGGACAAGGAGGAAAAACAGAGGATTAATGTATGAAGAGGAGAGTTAATAACGGGTGGGGGTTGAGAAGGAGAAACAGCGAAAAGGGGAAGCTATCCAACTGGGATGCTGCGGTTGAGCCACTGGTCGCGACTAACTCAACGGCGAACATGTTTTTGTCACGAGCGACAGACTCACCATTATACCGATAACTCCCTCTCCCAAGTTTTCATTTTTGTTTTGTTTATTTGTTTTATGTTGAAAGCGCAGCCCAGACCACGTCCGGAAGACGTAAGAGACCAAGGGAGAAAGTACGACCGTCGGTCGAGCTCTCATGAGCAATTCATACAATAGGGAGAAGCAACGCCTCTCCAGACGGGAGTCAGTGTTTCCTTGATGAGGGATCGAAGCGGGCTCGCGAAGATTAAGGGGAAATGAGGGACGGACCGGAAGTTATCAGCACCCTATATTTGTGATCCGTCCGGAGTTAACAAAACTGGGAGGGAACGCACGCAGTGAAAAGAGGAGAAAAGGGGAGAATTGCATTGCAAGTAAGAGGATGTAGAAGGAAGGCAGAGGTGTGTGACGCCGGGATCGAAGGGACGACAATGGTAATCAGATAGGGAACTCGAGAATGAGCATGCCGGGCTACATGAAGAGGAGGATTACGGGACGCGTACACTGCGAGGAAGAGGAAGAAAAAGGTTGGAACGGTAAGGGGAGGAGTTTGGAGACGAAGGAGGCAGGATGCGGTGGTCGGTAGTATGCCGCTCAAGCACTGGGAAAGCGCATGAAGTAGTTCCGGCTTGCAGAAAACACCGACGAAGACTCATGGGGTCAAGAAAAATGCCGCAGTACGAGAAGCGATGGGGGAATCTACAGACGTACCGGACCCGAGGAATATGATGAAGGGATCCTTCGCGAGAAATGAACTGGCCATACGGCGTAGACAGATGGCCGAAGGGCGGAAACCGTCTTTGACTCCGCAGCGAAACGCCGCTGACATGCGCGGTCGGAAGACGAATTTTCGCGACGAAGTAGACACACGTGGCAACTTGTGCAAGCGCATTTTGGGTTTTTAGTGCGGTCGAGGTCGTGATTGAAGATTCTGTTCCTTATGCAGCACGATGTGGAGCCTGGACTCCCCAGGCCGAGTGTTGACGTACTAGAGGAACGATCCCAACGGACAAAACGGATGCATGATGATGAGAGTTGATCCTCTGGATCCAAAAACGCGACGAACGTCGGCGATGACGTCTAAGAGACCATGTGCAATTACTGATAGTACCTCTCGTTTGGACAAATTGATAGTGACGCGAAGACCTGAGGACCAAGAACTTCACACCCACTTCGATCCGTGCAGAAGCACGGATGCACGCAGGACAGCCAAGCTCAAGCTCAACAGATCGAGTCACTCGCTGAGATGAAAAAACGGCAGGACAAAGAGGAAAGGAGAGTAGGCGAAGAGACGGTGCGCTGGAGGATGACGCGAGGTGAGGGAAAATTAAATTCCTCTCTTCACAAACATCAAGGCCTGTTTGTACGGAAAAGGAGGTCGATGGAGACGGGAAGAATTCCCTACTTAGTAGGAAAATGAGGCACAAAAAACGAGTGAAGCAGAATGACCTTTTTTATTTACAGAGGCTGAAGCGCTCTTTGACGAGCAGAGTTTGCGAGATAAGACGTCGGAGACATGCCGACGGCATCTCCGCCGCGAACGAGCTGGGTTTGTTGATAGGCTTAAGAAGCCTACGTGGCCAGAGTGGCACCCCATCAAAAGGGCAAGATCGGGAAGGGACGACCCCGAACGCCACCGAGTTGGCGACTACATTCACGATGAGCGCACCCCATCAGAGAGAATGATCGTCAGAGCCCTGGAATTTTGATTTAAGGAGGAACTACGCAAGGCTTTGCGTGTGGAATGCAAAAAGTCACTGCATTCTTCCTGGTTTTTTTGGGCGATGAGAAAACTACTGTAGCTATGGGCGAGAAGGAAAATTTGGCATCAAGGGACGATGTGTTAGGAAGGAACGCAGGAGTGCTGTCGCGTTACTCGAAAAAGCTCGGATCACGGGCGGCGGAAGTTCGGAAAAAGGGACTTTGGGAGAGGATTTTTTGGACTACTGGTTCTTTGGAGGCCCACCCTGACGAGGCCTCATACGGACAGGATGTGGAACAGATCCATTTGATGTTACTTGTTGAGGACACAGAAAGTACTTCGTATTTATTTTTGGAGTTTAGCAGAAAGGACAGAAGGCGTGTCGAACTGGAAGCAGGCGGCTGGAATCACGCCTCACGATTCGCAGTGGAATTTGTGTAAGCAGGACGCGCCTGTGCTGACAACAATGGAGGGGCATGGAAGGGTATCTCAGGATTGACAAGGAATGGATACACGCGCGGCGAGAAGAAGGAAAGACGTACTTTTTATTACATGCGTTCTGAGCGGAGGATGAAGTAATTATTGTCGTGCAATGAGGAGGAAGGGTGGGATCCCCCTCTGGCAGAGCGCGCGCGTTCGGGGCGCGTGTAGGGGATCTGGGAGACCACCCGTAAAGGAACGGGTACGGGGCCGGGCGCTATGCGCAGTACGGAATTGGAGAGGTAAAAGGAAATGGGAGGACACGCCCAGGAGGGGCGGAGGGGTAAGGACAGGCTGGCGCGCACGCTACAGTAGAGGAGCAGGGGGGGCGCGCGGTAGAGGTAGGTGGGAATCGGGACGTAGATGGCTCGCAGGGTACCGTCGTGGGACGGGGACCGACGCGAGGCTACGACTCCGTTCCAGAAACCCGAGTTGTAGACCCAAAGCTTCGTGAGGATTTACTTAGAGTCGGCCGTCGGCTATATACTAGCCGACGTCGGAGCGATAATTAATTAAACTAAAAATACTAAATTGAGCGACGGCGGCGATGGCCGGAGAAACTCCTCTTGGGGAGGTATGACAACCACTACACGTGGGGAATAACACGATGAACGTGAGGGATAACACGGGTACACGTGGATAGAACTGTCAGTACTTCGACAGGGCTCCATGGAGCTTACACCCGGACACGAGCGGGGGTTTGGATACACGGTTACACGTGGTACATACCTCACTTATGATAGTGAGTCATTCCGCCTGTGCTACAGTACAGCACTGCGATTACGCGGGGCGGTCGGTGCTCTACATAGCCCTTCTCTTAGAATAGAGCGTCCGCGTGGACGGTAATTTCCGCGAAAATTTGAGGAGCTGAAGATTCCGGACACCCTTCCACCGTCCTGACACGCTCTAGGGGTAGGTTTCGACGAGGCCCACCGAAAAGCCAACGGGGGAAACGTCTCGAGATTTGTTCTGCAGCAGCACCGTCCGAGATGGCGGAGTTCGGGTACCCGTTTGGGGGAGAAACCGCCTCGAGGGGCGACAGATGGCCTCGTCCGCGCGAGATGTGGGGTCGCAACATGTATGACGACGCCCTCCTCTTCGAGAGGGCACCGTTCATGTCCGCGGACGGTTTACGCGACGCGGAGGTAGTGCGGAGCTATGCGACCGCGACGTTTGAACTCCTTGGGGGGCTCAGCTTATCAGCTGTGATGTCCCGGGACTTCACACACCGTTTGGTGGTGGAGCCGGAGTTATTACGGCCAGGGTACCGGCGGGTGAGCACTGCGGCCAAGGTGGCTTTCGTGGAACTAGTACGGCAGAGAATTCGCCGGACGCCGTGTAATCGGCTGCTTCCCCGATCATGGGATATGGACACTTGGGCATACCGCAGTGATGCCGATCGTGGTTATGTCGCTAATTTAAAGCGGATTTTGGACAATCTCTCCCCAAGGGAGGAAGTCCCCTCAGTGTCGCTCTTGGCTCGGAGGGAAGCCATCCTCCCTCCAGGGTTTGAAGATCGTCCGGAGCGACTGAGTTACCCCTCGA
>NW_005178511.1:266035-296863 GCF_000350225.1 Chondrus crispus | reverse complement strand
CTATCCCACGTCCTCGGCGGAGTGGCGCGGCACGAACGCGTGCAGAGCCTGCTCGACGTCCACGAGGCCATCGACTGGCCTCCTGTGCCGTATACTCAGGGGCACCATTTCCATAACCCCCGCGCGCGTCAGTACTCGCCGGGGCGGAGGCACGACTCTGGCAATCATCAGAGCGGAAATTGGGTACGGCTCGAAGCCGGTACGTTCACTCTTGCACAGCCCGAATACTTGAGGGAGGCAGAAGGGCTCGACGCCGGAGAGGGTGGCGAGGCGGGACGCGTTCGGAGGCGCGAGGATGTCCCGGGTGAGGAGCCCGGTGTGGCACGCGTGCGGAGACGCGGGGTTGGATTCCCGAAAGCAGCCGGTATCGGACGGGATCGGGGACTGGTCACCACCTCTGCGGCGATGGACGTGACCATGGACGGCGTGGGAGAGCCGGGTGCTTCGCCGGTCGAGGCGGCTGAGAGTCGCGGCCCGACATCGATGTCGGACGCGGAGTTGCGCGTGCTGCTCAGCAACCCCCGCCTGAGGGAGAAGGTAAGACGCCTTGTCACCGAGGAGGCGTCGGGCGAGGAGGCGGGGGTGGCCGCCCCCTTCATCGCCCCCGAGGTGGCAGCTGGGGTTCCCGCTCCACCCGGAGGACGCGAGGGCGTGGTCGCTGTAGCAGTGGCTGAAGGGCCGACGGAAGTGTCGGGGTCGACGACGGCGGCCGCGGTGGACGCGGTGCCGGAAGAGGCTCTCATTGACTACGAGGAGGAAGGGGACCCGTGAGGCCGAGGCTTCCCTTAAGGAGGCCCGGTGTTGTGCCTCATCCGATAGACAATGAGTAAATTGCATCACTTGTGCTTCCTCGCGCGCGGTACGTAGGGGACAGAACCCCCTTGGTCAAGAGTAGGGAGGGGAAGTTTCCCCGTCTAGGTGAGGAGGCGGAACCACGGCAGCCGATGGCCACGCCGTATGCCGCGCGGCAGCCGCAGTCCGCGAGAATAGCTTCCCTCCCTCGGACGGGGGGGGGCTGAACGCGTCCCGTGGTCGGACCCGGCCTCTTCTACCGGGGGACCAACGCGGGGGTGTCCCCGGGATACGAGTAGAATATTTCGCCCCCCCCTTTCGGGCAAAGAGATACTGAGTACGCTAAAAAAAGCGGGGACGGTCTCGTCCAACGAGGAAAACAATTTGCCCACCTCCCAGCGGAGGAGGGTGATGAGCACGCTCTGGAAGCGGTAATTACCTCGGTGACCGAGTGGAAGAGTGCGCCCCCTTTCCGGGAAAAGGGGGTAGCGAGTACGCTATATTAGCGGGGACAGTCTCGTCGAACGAGGGGAACAACTTCTCCACCTCCCAAGGGAGGAGGGTGGCGAGCACGCTCTGAAAGCGGGGAGTATCTCGTTGGCCGAGTAGAAGAATTCGCCCCCCTCCGCGGGAAAAGGGGTAGCGGTCCACCGGGTTGTTCGCGCCGGAGCGCGCGCGGTTGCCGTCCCACGAGCGGAGGGTCTGGTAGGTACCCGCCGTACGGCTGGGGAGGAGACACTGCCAACAAAAACCGACGGGACGGGTCGGTGGTCCGTCCTCGTCCGGCAGGGGAGCTTCCCAAAAAATTAGCGAAAATAACCCACTTCGGAAAAAATCAAAACTCAAAAAATCAAATGTCACAGGTGGGCGGCCGTGGTTGGCTGGCGGAGTGGCCCCGGAGGCGGTTCGCGCCGACGCGTTGCGCGTTTCCATGGGGCCGTACAGTTGGCCCTCGTACCTCATCAGGGGAGTACAGGGCCGCGCTCTAACCCGCTTAATTCCCGAGTCCGACGCTGTCGGGATGAGCCCATATCGCGCGAACGGGGATTGGGATCCGCTTTTTCCGGCAGTATCGCGCGACCGTATTGTAGTCGATGTGGCGGGCGGGCTCCCAGGTCGACTCGGCGTCGCTGTACCCATACCAACGTACGCGAAACAGGGAGAGCCCGTCATCTCCCGGTCCGTGCCCGGTTAGCGAATGTACAACGTAAGCGTCTGTGGGGTCTCCTGCGTTATTAACGGGAGGTAAGGACTCAGCAGCCGGTGAGGTATTTTGCACGCAGAAGGCATTGGGTTGGAACGTGCACTTCGCGGCAAGACGCGTGGCACCCGACGCGATGAACGCGCGGTGAGCGGGGCCGATCGCCAGAGGAGCGGAGGGGACAACGCGGCGAGGCGCGGGTGGGTCCGTAGGGGCCACTGTTTGCTCGGGTGCTATATGGCTCTCCCTCGCAGTCCGCGCGCGCGTAGCAGGGCGCGAGTCTGATTCTTCCCCACGCGGCGGACTCTCCGTTATCTCGACCTGAGAGCGGTACCCAGCGAGTCTCGAGCAGTTGTCCTCGATTCCCCCACTGGTTACAGCGTCCATCAATCTCGGCGTGCGCAAATTCGCGATCGCCGGTGTAGCGAGGGTCCCTTCTGAGGCTGTAGCTTCGAGGAGGTTACTGTCCTCCCCGTCTGACTCCACCCGTTCCAGCGGGGGATCCTCCACGTTGCTTCTCAACGGGGGTGCCTTGACAACTCGGTCACGAGAGAGCCGGTCTTTCAGTCCCGTCCCCCGTATTATGGTGACGGTGTGGTCGTCCACCTGTACGACAGGGAAGGGTCCCTCGGTCCGCGGTGCGAGCTTATTGTTAACCCGGTCCTTGTCCGTTTTCTCTTTGGACCGTAGGGCGGCCTCGCGGTTCACGAGTATCTGATCCCCCACCCGATAGTCCGGGGTGGGGTGGCGTATCCGATTATCGAAATCGTTCTTATACCGCTCCTGTCCGGCCAGCAAGTGGCGGCTGGCCGTCCACATCAGGCTGCGGAGCCACGCTAGGTAGCGAATCTTGAACTGCGCCCTTGAGGCGGATGGGTCCAACAGCGGCGTTTGTTGCAGGGATAACGGACTCGGGGTCCGGGATAATACCAGGTCGAACGGTCGCATACCGATCATCCTGTTCGCCATGCAATTATAGCCGTACGTCAGTGCGTCCGTGTACTGATCCCAGTCACGTTGCTTATCGGCGAGGTAATGCCGGAGGGTTGATACAAACGTCCGGTTGAATCTTTCCACCTGCCCATCCGTTTGGGGGTGATATGCCGTGGTAAACACGCTCTCAATTGAGAGTACCCTGCACACTGCGAGGAAAAACCTCGATGTGAATTGTCCTCCGTTATCGGAGAGAAGTTTCACTGGGGCGCCGTATGCGAACACCCAGTGGGAAATAAACGCCTGAGCAACCGTTTCAGCGGTAATCCTCTTGAGCGGGACCGTCCTGGTCAGCTTGGAGTATCTGTCCGTCATCACCAAGAGGTAACGGTTTCCTCTTGGTGTACGGGGGCGTTCGCCGAGAATGTCCACGGCGATGTACTCCAGGGGCCCTGACGGAGGAAATGTCTTCAACTCAGAGTTGTGCTTCCGCAGTTTGATGCGTGCCTTCGCGCAGTCGGGACACATTCTTACGGTCGAATAGGAGTCCACCGACATGCTTGGCCAATAGAACCGCTGTCTTACCGTATAGATCAATCGCCTGCCTCCCGGGTGACCGGAGGTGGCGGGATAATGCGACAAGTACAACAACCTTTCCCGGAGGGTTGTGGGTACTACGATCTGTTCCACACCGTCGAGGTGGGCTTTCCGGCAGACCAGCCCTTCCTGATTCACGAATAATCGGGACCGGCGCAATTCAGCGAACCCCTCCCCCTTCTCAAAACGGGAAGTCACCTCCTTACAAAATGGATCGGAGTGCTGTTCACGAGAGAAGTCTTCGTGGGTTATCGCGGCCATCGAGGCCGGGGGGTCCAACGCGTAGCAACCCGCGGAAATTTAGACGTCGGTGGGGTCGTAGGTCTCCTCTTGATGCTGAGGCTCATCGTCGAAATTCATGACGGAGTAGCAAGGAATTTCTTCGTCGATCGGGACAGTCGTACCCCCCGTGGATGGGATATGACTCAGCGCATCGGCGAGGCAGTTCTTGATTCCCTTCACGTAAGTTACGTTGAGTCATATTCGGCAAGGCGCAAGCGCCACCGGGAAAGTCAGCCACTCGCATCGGCGAGATTCATCAGCCACCGCAGGGAGTGGTGGTCGGTGTTGACCGTGAACCGCTCCCTTTCCAGGTATGGGCGGAGCGTCTGTACCGCCCATACGATGGCGAGGCATTCCTTCTCGGTTGTCGAGTAGTTGCGTTCCGCTGACGAGAGCGTGCGTCACCAATACCCGACAGGGTATCGGTGTCCATCCTCGTGGGTCTGCAGTAGTGTGCAGCCCAACTGAGCGTCTGATGCATCCGTATCCAGCGAGTAGGGGCGCCCCAGTCTTGGGAGTTTTAAGACTGGTGGCGAAATTAAGCACTCCTTCAGTGTCTAAAAGGCCGTGGTCTGCTCTTCATCCAGATTGGGAAGAACATCCGGCTCTCCTTTTCGGAGCATAGACGTAAGGGGCGCCGCCATCTTGTCGAAATGATCGACGAAACGTCGGTAGACATTACACATTCCCAAGAACGAGCGCAGCTCGGTCTGGGTCCGTGTTTGAGTCGCTTCTGAGAGCGCTTTCACATTCTTCGGGTGGACCTCGAGTTCGCCCGGTCGAATGATATGACCCAGGTACTTGACAGAGTCCTGAAAAAACCTGCACTTGTTAAGTTTAAGTGATAATCCCTCCTGCTGCAGAGCACGGAGTATTACCTCCACATCCTTGAGGTGCGTGTCATAATCCTTGGAGAAGATTATGATATCATCAAGGTAGATGAGACAGCTCTTCCAGCGATAGCCTGAGAGGAGGATATCCAACATACGTTGAAAAGTGGCCGGGGCGTTCATCAGCCCGAAGGGCATACGGTTGAATTGATACGTCCCGGCATGGCACGTAAACGTGGTTTTCGGTCGATCCTCCTTGGCGACTGGAATTTGCCAGTACCCGGAGTTACAATCAAGGGTGGAAAAGACCTTGGCTTCCCCGAGCGTGTCAAGACATTCGTCCATCCGGGGGATGGGGTAAGTATCTCGCACAGTCAACGCGTTCAGCCGTCGGTAATCGATGCAGAAACGGAGGCTCCCATCTGACTTGGGTATGAGCACAACGGGGGACGCCCATTCGGACTTGGACCGGGAGATCACCCCGTTAGCTAACATCTCGTCCACCGAGGCTTGTTCCGCCTCACGGGCGCGGGGACCAGCGCGATATGGCTGACAACCAAACGGCTTTGCGCCGGGGGTGAGTTCGATGCGATGCTCGGTCGCTCGGACTTCACCCAAATTCCCGTCCCACATCGCGGCGTACGGCGCGAGCATGGTGCGAACCTGCCCTCGCACTTGCGCCGGCAGGTGGTCGAGGGGAACTGCCTCCTGCGGAGGGGATGTCTCCGCTTGGGGGAGGACACCGCGAGGGGGCCTCTCGCCCTGTAGAGGGGGGCTCCCCTCGGAGAATTCCGCGGCTAGGACCGCGTCCAACAGCATCGCGGTGCGCACCATCGCCCGCGGATGGGGAGTGACGAAGCCAACGACTTGGTTCTTCGACAACCTCTTGTTGGTGGACGAGAAGTTCGCCATGAGGACCTTGAACTCTTGCAACGGGGTGATGTGCACCACCCCGTTGGAGAGGGAGATCCGATGCTTCGCATATAACTGCGGGTTCGCCTCGAGGACCGAGAGTCCGCCCCGTCCACTGGTGACGTAAACCCAGGTCTGGGTGCCCGCCAGTAGGTTGACTGCGCGGGAGACCTTGAGCTTGGGCGAAATCCGCCCCGCTTGCAGGGAATACTCCTGCTCCGTCGGGAGGGGAGGACTTTTCACGGCCCGGGCAGCCGGCTTGCGGACGATGGGAATTTTTGTGCCATCGTCCAGCTCCACCACTTTGCGTCTTGGGTAAATCGCCTCTACAAACTTGTCGTTGAACTCACACCCCAAAATGACGGGGGCGGCTAACCGTTCACAGACGATGAATGTACACCTCATGGTGCGGTCGCCTAACCGCACCACGAGGGGGATTTGTCCGCTTGTACGCAATGGTCTCCCATTGGCGTCAGCGATCGACGGGATTTCTCCCGGAATAATCAGCGCTTCCCATCCGGAGGGAAGCGTGTCGGCACGTACGAAATTGGAGCCAGCTCCTGTATCCAATATTGTGAGCTGGCGCACCAATATCGACGGGGATAATCCAAGGTCTGCGTAGACCTTGTAATTCCGCCGAGACAGCGCAAGCGCTGCCTCGGGATGGCTAACACCCCTTGCAAGCGGGGGGTGTTTTTCCGCCAAGGTCGGCGTAAGGTACCGAGCCGTTCTGGGTCGGGGTCTCCCTGGGATAGCCCAGTTTGTTTGCGGCCGAGTATCCGGTACCGCTTCTCCGTCTCGGGAGGTGTGAACGATTCCGCCTCCTTGAGCGACTGATCCGGGGACATGCCTGTGTCCACCTCAGCGGCTGCGGGCTGAGGTTCTCCTAGTTTTTTGGAGGAGAAAGAGCTTCCCCGAGGGGCGGAAGGGTCCTCGTCCTGGTACCCGCACGCGGCGGCGGGTCGGCGAAGCCTTAAGGGTTCATTACCCGGTTTGCCTCGTAACTGAGGAGGGCGACGGCTCGGAGGTACGCCTCCGGAGGCACCCGGCTCTTTTGGGCCGCGGTCAACTTCTCCTACTGGTGGGGTACGAGGGATACATCCTTCACCTTCATATCGCAGTCGGGGGAAATGTGGTCCCCGACCCGATAACAGGTGAAGCAGATGATCTGCAGGGACGGAGGCCCTCGCAGATCCTTCTGGTAATTACGGGACGTTTTCCTCGGTGGAAGTCCGCGAAAGCCCTCGGTGGGCTCTCGAGCGAGTTGATACGGCTTGCGCCGGTCGCCGTAAAACAGCGAGTCTCCGTCGTTGAAGGAGGATTCTTCCGTCGGGAGGGAAGGGGCCCCCCCGGCGAGGTCACCTTCGGTAGCGAAGTAGTTCTCGGCTCCCCGGGCCGTTTGAAAACTGGGAGGGGGCCGGTCGACGTCGACGGGGCGCCATCCAGGGCAGCGAGAACCTGTTTAACCGGGCGGGGCTTCCCGAACTCCACGCGGCGCCCTGACCCATGCTGGGCCCGGAAGGCGTCGCCGTGCGAATGCGCGTGGGCGATGGTATCCTTGAACGAGGATCGCGGTCGACCCTCGCCAGCTTGTAACACCAGCGGCTTGATCGCGGGGGTGAGCCCCTCGATGAAGAGGTTCGTCCTCTCGTATGCCGAGTGCACGTCCCCGCAGCTCCCCAGGGCGGTGTACATTCGAGTAGCGTACTCGGTTTCCAATTCGCCCGGCTTCTGGCGTAGCTCCCTCAATGCCGTGAGAGCTCGCTCGATCTCGAGGTTGGTCGCATACGTGCATAACAGCCAATTGACGGCGGCGGCCCAGCTCGTGATCCCCTGAGATTTGCGGTGCAGTCCCCGCTGGGACTCATACGCTTCCTTAGCGGGCGGAGCCAGCAGATGGGGTAGGGCCATCAGGGCCATCGCCTCGGTCATATTGGCGTTGTCAAAATTTTCGTTGCAGCGAGCCAGGAAACTGATGACCCTGATAGGATCTACCCCGCTGAATTTGTACTCCCCCATGACCACGAGGAGGTACTGCACCCTCTTACGGGTGGTAGCGTAGACCCAGTCGTCCAGGGTTGAGTCGGTATCCACGAGGCGGTAGGCTCGGTAGTTACACACACCTCTGAACCGGTGGTTCGTCGGCTTCCAGACAGAAACCTTTTTCTGTTTGGGGCCGAACGTCGGCGTTGGGGCCGTAAGGGACTCTGATTTGGAATCGGTCTCCGAGTCAGAGGAGGATGACGAGGACGGGCTCGAGTACCCGTCCGGAGGGTATCCATCCTTTCGTCCTTTGCCACGGTTCGCCTTCCGCTCTTTCCGACTGGGTTTGGACTTTTTTCGTCGTCCACTCCCCTCGTCATCTGAGCTTCCCCCTTGATCGGGGTTCCCTCCCGGTAAATTCTGGGAAGGTAAATCACCTTCAAGGTGGATAGATCCGGCGGAGGCTTCCTCGCGGGAGGCTCCTGCCGCGGTTCGCGACGCCTGCGGATTGGCGGAGAATTGGGGTGCGGTCTCCATGGAGGGGACCGGTATCCCCGCGGCTTGCAGCGCCGGCGTTGTCACGTTGGAAAAGAGCAGGCTCTTATTCAACGCGGGCAACCCCTCAGCGGGAGGGAGAGTCGCTACTCCGACTGTAGTCGGAGGGATTCCAGCAGCGGGGGCTGATGTTTGCGTCTGCAACATGGCAATTTCTCGACGGATGGCCTTGAGTTCCTCCGCCGTGGCCGTCTCCTCTTGCTTACGCAGGATGGCAGCCTCCTTGGCGCTGGCAGCTATGTCCGCCTGCCAGGCCTTGGTGAGCACGCCTTCCAGGGCGGTTAGGCGATCGCGCTCTCGCGCGGCTTGTACCTCGGCTTGGGTCGCGATAGTTTCCTCAATAAAAGTCTTGAGGTTTTCTCGCAGCGCCGACGGTTGCGCTGCGAGCTTCTCCGCCACAGTATTGAGCATGAATCTTTCCGCTTCTCGGAGAGTCTCGCCACAACTCCGAGTGATCCACGCCGCAACTGGCGGAGGCACGTCTCGAGGACGGGTCTCACGGGACGAATCCGACCAGGATACCATAGCCTTGAGCTTGTCCAAACCTGTTGAAACAGAGGTAGAACATCTAGGACCAAAAACGGTAAGGGATAAGGGACACTCCGTAGACTTCTAGGTCGGGAGACCAAAATGTCGTGCACTGAAGAGGAAGGGTGGGATCCCCCTCTGGCAGAGCGCGCGCGTTCGGGGCGCGTGTAGGGGATCTGGGAGACCACCCGTAAAGGAACGGGTACGGGGCCGGGCGCTATGCGCAGTACGGAATTGGAGAGGTAAAAGGAAATAGGAGGACCCGCCCAGGAGGGGCGGAGGGGTAAGGACAGGCTGGCGCGCACGCTACAGTAGAGGAGCAGGGGGGGCGCGCGGTAGAGGTAGGTGGGAATCGGGACGTAGATGGCTCGCAGGGTACCGTCGTGGGACGGGGACGGACGCGAGGCTACGACTCCGTTCCAGAAGCCTGAGTTGTAGACCCAAAGCTTCGTGAGGATTTACTTAGGGTCGGCCGTCGGCTATATACTAGCCGACGTCGGAGCGATAATTAATTAAACTAAAAATACTAAATTGAGCGACGGCGGCGATGGCCGGAGAAACTCCTCTTGGGGAGGTATGACAACCACTACACGTGGGGAATGACACGATGAACGTGAGGGATAACACGGGTACACGTGGATAGAACTGTCAGTACTTCGACAGGGCTCCATGGAGCTTACACCCGGACACGAGCGGGGGTTTGGATACACGGTTACACGTGGTACATACCTCACTTATGATAGTGAGTCATTCCGCCTGTGCTACAGTACAGCACTGCGATTACGCGGGGCGGTCAGTGCTCTACAATTATCGAGGAATACTTTTAGGGTAACCTGACTAGACCTTTGAGAGATGTGGGACTGATCCATGAATGGAAAGCGTGGGTGCAAGACCCGAGTTGGGCAGTGGCGAGGCTGTCAATTCTGGAAAGTCTGGAGTTCGCAGGAGACTGACGCAGGCTGAATGAGCATTTGAGAGAATGGAAAGATGTCTCACCGCTGCAGGAAAACGATGCATGACGGCGATGCGCGCTTAACAACGTCAGATGTGATGCGGAAGGAAGTTCCCTGAAGGAAGCGTTTTGTTCATCTTACCCTTGCTCGTGCGGCGACCTTCGGTCGCGGGGCGAGAAAGTTGCTGAACAAAGGGGCGAGGCCGCTGGGCAAGGGCGCTCAGAAGGGGGATATGTAGTGCAATATGGGGCTTTACAGGGGGGTGGAAAGAAAGGAAAATAATTGGATATGACAAGTAGTCCGGGTTGGGGGACACACGTGTGAATAATTGCACAGTTTTGATTTTTAATTAGTTTATTTTATTTAGTTAATTTGTTAGCATTAATTTTGCTGAGACTAGATTAGATCTAGGATCTAGCGCCGCGAGCTACTGTAGTGGCTCCGGCCGGGCGATATATACCTTAGCCCACTGGCCACCAAGTCAGTAAAGCTAACCCGAGTTGCCAGAGTTGAATATCGCCTTGGTCGAAGTCCGTCTTTCCCAAGACGCTCCCTTTTACCACAGATTACGTTATCCTTTGCGCTCGGGGGTTCCCTTTCCTTTTCCTTTATTTCACCTATCCTTTTCTATTTCTACCTCTATTTCTATTCCCTTACCTTGTGTTGGTTCCACAGTGCCTGATTGCGATCCGCATTGTGACGACTGGAGTCATCGGGCTCTTGTGTTGGTTCTTTTGTTTGTTTGTTGTTGGTGCCATCGGCTTTGGTTGCGACCGGACCGGTGTAAGTGTCTTAGCCATCGGGCGACACGTGGGTGTAGCGCTGCTACTTGTTTACGTCCCCGGACGGAGGCTGTTGCGACGACGTCTCCCTCGAAAGTCCTGTTGTGTATACAGGACAGTGTTGGTTCCATTGGGTACAGGTTGCGACCGTTCTGGTGTCTGTACTTTGCCATCGGGGCAGTACGGAGGTGTAGTGCTGCTACGTGTTTGCTAATTCCCGTCGGGCTGCGTTGCGACGCCCCCGTCGAAGACCTTATAAAGGGTATAAAGTGTACCAGCCGCTCAGCGAGCATTGGCTTTACGACCCATCGGGCCCGGCTTCTTAATCCCCGCCCCGAACTCGCCGAGTAGGTGCCTGTACAAGACTCTACCACCATTCATCCCGGGCCGGGCATCTTCCTTTTGCCCCCCTTATCAGGTATTTGAGCTACTGTGGGCCGCAAACCCACTTAAAGGGAAAGGGAAAATCGGACACTCCGTAGGGCTGTGCCGTCGGCAACTCTTGTTGGTTGTTGTTTGTTGGTTGTGTTGTTGCTGGACCGTTGGACCCTCGTTCCGGCCTGACAGGCACATTGCACTACAGTAAGTCTATTGCCAGGGTAGGCATTCCGTATTTTGTGCCCGGTGACGTTGCCGGTCTTGTCTAACTTGTAGCTTAGATTCACTACCGGTGAGAGTACATTGGTATTGGGCGGGAGCGCTGCACGCGGGACGTAGGCGAATTTCCCGAACGAGAAGTGCATGTTGATTTCCTTAGCGTACGCCGTAGCCCACGCGTCGGCGTCGGGGGCTGCTCGTGCCTCGTACAGGTTGCGCAGTGGTTTGGGGGGTGGCTTGCGCACGGTAGTGTTGTCCGATGTGATCTTGATGTGGCTTACCAGGTTGGCGTCGGTTGGTATGACATGGTGGGCGTTCACCCTTGGGTGAACTACCTCCGCAGGTGGTAGTGGGTGGGCATACCGAAGGCTTGGGTCAAATTAGGGGTTGTAGGGTCTGAAATTGACTATGCCCGTAGTCAGCAGTTGTCCGTTCCGGGGGTCGAGTACTTTGTAGTGGCGGTGGTCCACTGGATAGAGGTATCGTACTAGTATACCGCGGTTATCGCTTTTCTGTTTGATTGCGCGTACGTCCGGTATGAAGCCGTACTCGGCGAACATGCGGTAGTTGCCGAGGAAGAGACTGCGGTGCAGAAAGGGGGAGTATGCGTGGCGATGCCGTGTCCAGACTGCTCTGGGGATGTCTTGGATGGTGGAGTGGTAGTACGAGTTGTGCTTAATGGTGGTGTCTAGTAGACACAGCGCCCAGTACTTCTGGAACGGTAGTTTGGCTGCGGTGAGTGTTGCTCTCATCCTCTGGACGAGAGTCCTGTTGAGTCGTTCTGATATTGAATTCTCTTGCGGGGTATGAGGCGTGGTGGGGTCTAAGTGTATGCCCATAGACGGCAATAGTCTGATGAGCAGTTTGGTGAGGTATTCTGCCGCGTTATAGCATCGTACCTGGGCGACTGGGCTGTGGAAGTGCCTGGGGAGGCCCGGTAGCATAGAGCGGATGTGGTTGCCGGCGTCTGCGCGACGGCGTAGTAGGACGATGCTTGTGAAGCGTGTATGCAGCTCGGTGAAGGAGAGGAAGTACCGGTGGCCTTCGGGGGTGGCTGGGAACGGTCCGGCCATGTCGGTTTTGATCGTGTGACCGGCCGGGGGCCGCCTGATGTAGTCATGGTGGGCAGCGCGTTGCATGAGTCCCAAACTGCAGCCGTGGCAGTGAATGGGCACTCGGCGTTTTTTCATTGACGCTGGGAGGCCCAGTGGGATGGGGAGTGTGGCTATTTTTTGGAGCGTTGTCGGGGATCTGTGTTCATCCTGAGATACCACGTGTAGAGGTCGTTCGCGGCTTCCCGGAGAGTTGGTGGTATGTCGGGGAGGTATTATGGGAAACGGGCGATGTGTGTCGTTCGGTCTGTGGCGACTCCGCGGTGACGGGGGGGATGTTGCGGGGTGGGGCTCTTGTGGTGAAAGCCGTGGGTGTTGGGCATCGTGGCTTGCTTGGGTTTGTTGCATTGCCCGTTGGGGGGGTGGTATCGGTTTTGCTTTGGTGAAATATTCGTCGATAGAGCGTTTCGGTTCGTGCGTGTTGTGGCACTCTGCCGGGGGGTCTCGAGACTCGAGCTGTGGCGGTATGCCCGTTGATGACGTCTTGGCCGTTGTCAAGGGTGAAATGCGCGAATGCGTTTTGTGGGGTGGTGGTGTGGGATGGTATCATGTAGCCACCGTGAGGCGTGAACACTACGTGGCAGTCATTTTATAGAGTAACTTGTGCTACTGATAGTAGGTTTTTGGAAAAGGTGGGGATGGTGATGGCGTGCGGCACGCGGAGTATGGCTCCTCGGCGGTCGTGAAGCGTGACGGAGGACGTATGAGTGCCTCTAGCTGCGGAGCTGTTGGGGAGAGCCGTATTAGAGGGTTGGCGACGGGCGTTAGTAGGCGCATATCGGAAGAAGGATGGTGTGCATCCAGAGTCGAGGTAGTATTTGTGAGACGGGGTGCGCTGTACCTGTGCCATGTCCACTTCATTGTCGCTGCCTTTGTGCTGGTCGGGCTCCTCCGTGCGCTCTGTGTTGTAAGGAGAATAATGGCAGTCATTGTAATCTTCGGGCTCTTGTATATGCTGAGAGGTGTTGGCGCTGTTGCGTGCGCGGTTGAATGCCTCGGTTCGGCGGAAGCGACCGCGGCCCCTGCCGCGTGAGGGGTTGTATCCTGCCGTCTGCGCGGGTCGCCCTTGGTTGTAGCCTTGGTACCGGGGGCGTCGTTCGTGTTGCAGTTTTTGGAGCTGCTGGCATTCGTTCGTGTGGTGGGAGTTGGAATGGTGGAAAGTGCACCAGGTGCGGGTTGTCCCTGTCTTTAGTGGGTTGATTGTTTCGGCTGCTGGTATGAATAGGTCTAGCAGCTGTCGGAGTTC
This sequence comes from Chondrus crispus, assembly GCF_000350225.1. Classification (NCBI taxonomy): domain Eukaryota; phylum Rhodophyta; class Florideophyceae; order Gigartinales; family Gigartinaceae; genus Chondrus; species Chondrus crispus. The sequence continues at coordinate 283,560 of NW_005178511.1, read as the reverse complement.
ACGGATAGTGGTCGTTCTGTGCGCGAGCAGGCTCGGTATGTGCTGGCAGAGGGCCGGAGGTGACGCCATCCCACGTATGATGTATGCTATGGTTACGCGGGCGTATGTGAGTCCTGGGACTTTGGCGCGTAGCATGGCTTGACGGTGACTGAGGTGTCGGGTGATGTAGTCTTCGATGGTCTGGCGCGGTTTGATGGTGATCGTCGTGGCTTTGGCTCGTAACCTTTCGTGTTCTTCAGGTGTGTCGTCATCCTCGTAGTGCGTCTTGATGTTGGCAAGCATGTCGGCTGGCGAGAGCTGGAGGACGTCATATCCTATGAGGCATAAAGTTTCCGGTGAGATCGTCGAGCCGATGTTGCCGCAGACCTGGGCGATCTCCTTGGCGTGTTGCTGTGTCTGTTCGGGGTCGGCGCTGGAGCTAGCCGGGGCGCCCTGGACGGTGAGTTTGGTCACACCGAGTTCCTGGATGTAGTTCATAACAGCGAATTGCCAGATGTCATAGTTGTTTTTCGTGAGGGTAGGGGTGGGAATCGTGTATGGGGACGTCATGTTTGGTTTGCGGTCGGTAGTTTGCGGCGCTTTGTGTGTGTTGATGTTGTCGAGGGGTTCCTGCGCGGTGGCGTTGGCGTATAGATTGTCGATGTGCTGTCGTAGGCTGAGTCGTCTCGAGCGCAGGGCGCGCTGTGTAGCGGGGTCCAGAGTGGGGGTCGTCACGGGGAGCGAGGCCACTCGAAGATAGGGTCCATAACCTAAGGTGGTAGGAGGTAAGGGAACACTGACTCCGGGCGCCGCCGTCGGAGGCCCGGGTCACACTTTAATATAAGTGTGATTTAGGGCTAATCTGTGGTGCCCTTCTAGCAATGACTCGCGAACTACTCAAAGACGGGGTTGTTGAGTCATGTTAGATTGACATCAGTAGAGACTGACACGTACAGGGCGCAACTGCAAACGGAGCAGTCAGCGAGCACAATTGGTAGTCATTTATTTTTATTGCTTCAAATGATTCATTACAGAAAAAATCCATAACAGAGCAGACATTGCCTCAAATGTCTGCATCCGAGTCGCGATCTGGGACTCTGGTGTTGTGCATCTGCAATGACATCTTCCTTGCGCGCTTACGCCGATAGCGATCCTGGGACTGTCGCCGACGCTTGACATGCTGCACACCATTGTGTGTCTAGCGGTTCTTGATACGTTGATAGCGTTCAAGGTCTTCTTGGCGCAGAGGATGCCAATTAATATGGAGGTTAGTTAACGCAGCGCAGAATCGAAAAACAGCATCGTAGCTTCCCTCCGCCCACTTCCATTTGCTAGACACAACATTCCACAATCCACACGCCCTACCAAAGTAGTTTTCAACTATGATCCTATTAGATGAAATTTTCCTATTGAACCGCTCGTCTTCTACAGAAAGACAAGCATTCGGTAGTTTTTTCTTGCGGCTGATGAGGCGAACAATCTCTGCCCCGCCTTGGTACCCCTTATCAGCCAACTGTGCCCACTGCGTGGGATAATCGCCTGCCATCAATCCTAGATCTGTCAACTCCCCCTCACTTCTCGCCTTTTTCAAATTCGCCTTATGAGATTCCTTGTTTTCCTTGAATATCTCCAGGTCAGAAACTGACCCTGGGAAATGCTCTGTGCACCCGAGAGCTAGCCCATTTGGGAGTACTGATACCTCAATCTCGTAGCCGTAGAGTTTGTGCTTCCTGGAGAAATATTTTTTCCCCTCCTGCATGTATCCACTAGGTCGATTACACATTTGGAAGGTCACATCGGTATCATATCGGGCGAAAGAAAAATGCTTGAAAAGGAACTTCTCCTTGATCATTTCCGTCAGAGTATAGCTCAGCGTTGTTTTCGACTAGTGTCTCATACACATGGGGGAAAGCATGTTGACAAAGCGCATAATCAGCCTCTCGAATGTTGGGCTCTTTAAAGAAAATAAACTCGCCATCATATCCCACTGCCCCCCATGCTTCATGGTCGCCAACGTCATGAACAAGACGTATTTTCCTGAATGCGGCGACTTACGCCCTCGCCCACAGTTGTAGTTTGTGGTGATGAGTTCCCTGTAGTTGGTCCATATGATCTGAAACTCAGTCGGATAAAAATGTATCATACTAACGATTGCCCTCCCTCCCCCGCGTTCGTAGAAGCGATCGAAAATTGGGCATTCTGAGTCGTTCTCCTCATCGGTGTCGGAGAGATCAGGTTCAAAGGGAAACATCCACCTCTTTCATTGCCGAAACACCTTTCGACGAAACGCACAGATGGACCTTGTTCCAAGCAGACCTCCCGTTGCAAAAAAAGATGGAAGAAAGCCGATTGATCCTAGCCTTACGGGAAGCCTCGCCTTCCTCTTCCCCATTGCAGGTGTATTCATCTTCCCTCTCTTCGACTGAAGGCGTCACCACGGCACCTCCATTGCGATGATGTAAAACATCTTCTTCCTGCCACCCGTCGCGGTCCTTTCGCCAGTACGGATGAAACATTGCGTGGAGTGGAAAATTGCTCACTCCCGACACACCGTCTCCCTGAAAAATTGATGCCACACGAACAGCATGCCTGCAAGGAATTCCGGTGGAGTTTGACCAAGAGCATGGGCAAAGACCTCCAACGTAGGGCTTGAGAGGCATGCTGACTGGACACAGCACCCGATGCACTTGGACTTCCACGTCACGGGAAGAATCTGAGCAACACACGTAGAACTCAATACAGCTCCCAAGCCTCATATTGTCAACCTGTTGACGACCTCTTAGGCTATATCGAGGCGCATGTTCAACTGACTTTGAAAAAAAAGCTCCAGTCCAGTTGGCATTATGCCTTGCACTACACGCCCCATAACTCGTTATCGTAACCGTACTGCTTCACCAACAGGAGGTATCGCCGATCTTTGAATCTTTCACCCTTCTCTTTCAGCTTTCGTTCCAACTGCGTGCGTTCGAAGTACCTCTCCATTTCTGTAGGTATGAGAGCCATCCTGATGTCGCGGCGCATCACCACACGCTGGTATGCTGAGTTGGCAGACTCCGAATATCCGGACAACCAATTCAGGATTGAAGTGGTACAACGTCGAGTACCAGCGAGGAAGTGGGGACTCGGCGAAGTACAATGACTCGAATGCCTCCCGTCGCCCCAAAAACTGCGTTTCGCTATTACTGGACCTTAGTCGGTGAAGATCATGTGTCATTTGCGGCGCAATAGCAGAACTACCCCTAGCACTTTTGTATTTCGCAGTGTTCCTTTTCTGATTCTGATTCAGATGCCAGTCGTCAAGAATGACGAGGTATCGCACTAATGATAGCAAAATCCTGATCACATGCCCAAACTCGCGGAGATACACCCATGCACGCAACCAACTGCTGAAAAAACCACCCGAAACCTTCTGTATCCTCTGATGGAATAAATCCCATGAAGTAAATGCAAAGAGATCCATTATTTGTTCGCCCTGATATGTTGACCAACGGGATATTGTAGCAATTCGCCAACGCCTTCGCATCTATAGCAACTCCAGGAACGACGCCGTACCGCATATAGTCCTCCCGCCAGTCCGGAAACGACCAGCAAACTGCGTGAAGTGTGCGGTTTTCTGCCACACGAGTTCTTGCAAACATATCCGGCATCTTGGTCGTCAGCCCGAGAAGGTTTTGAATTAGAAAATGGGAGTCTCTTTCGGCCGCGTGATTTTTTCTTAGGTGCCATCGTAGTTTTCTGCCCAAACCTTGACGGTTTATCAGAAATCCGTATTTGTCCTCCAGGTGGCGCACGATATTCTCCGTCGCCACTAATGATTTATGCTTCATATTAATTGCCTCTTTCAGGATTGAAGCTGGTAGAATCCGCTTCATTGTGTCCGTCGATGGCGGGTGCGCATGCCAGCCTTCGGGATACCTAGCAGAGTAGTATTTAGCAAGATAATCGACCCCATGGAGCCCTCCCCCTGTCCCTTCGAAAAACTCTGTAGACGTTGTGAACACTGAAAGTTTGAAGCCACACGTCTCTTTCAGGACATGATCGTCGCCAAATGGACACACAAAGTCCACCCTCTGCAGCTGCTTCCGGCCACTGCTGTCATCATTCTTCTCATACACTTATAAAGATCTTCTGATTGTCATGCCATACCCGAAGCACTCTAAAATTTGTTTCAACTCTTTTACGATATCACAGCCTTCCGTTGCTATATTAACGGATTGGAGATACCCTTCAATTGTGTCTTTCAGCTGGAGCTTTACGATTTCCTGTAATGACTCTTCCTCGTCCAGATCCAGATTTCCAAGATTCTCGAATCCCGGCCAGTCCCTCGAAACAGCGCGGCACAAATTTTCATGGCCCAATTTTCAGCGAAGTCTGGACAAATTCTAACGGCAGTGCGTTTTACAGGCCTTGAAGGTATTCATGACGCATACGCATCTTCTTTTCCACATATGCTAAATCCGAAAGTTCCATTTTCACCAGACGTGCCCCGTTCCATAGCGTTGAAAGAGATGAACTGCTGCTCGATACCAGGGTAGTGCGTGACAATACTCTCGCTTATTCGCGTCATACGCTGCAGTCTGTCCCTCTTCGTAAAAAAATTACCAACTAGTTTGTGATTGTGCTCGGAGCAAAAACGCATCTCCCACACTTCATCTTGATTTCGTAATTGAGCAATTAGGCGAGCCTGGCACCTCCGGTAGGGAACGGCGTCCGGCGCAGTTTTTTTGGTGCTTTATACCCACGACACCGCAGACGAACGCGAATGAGCCATTCACTATTTACGTACGTTATCACATAAGGCTGCCCAAGGCAATGCCCTGCGAGGAGTAATTTCTCCACATACGAGAAAAACTTGGATACCTTTTCCACACATTCCACTCTGACAGACTGTACTGTGTTGCTGAAGGTTTTTGTTCCTGGAAGTTGCAATAGGGCGCAAGGTGATAGTGCACTATTTGAAACAGCTGGTGCAGTATTCGAGAACTCATCAGTTATCGATATCCAGGCTAAAGTCGACTTTTTTATAATGTCGACAATGCCCAGGTCACATCCATTGCAAGACTGAATGACTTTGCAAGCAACCATTGGACGTGGTAAACTTCCTTTTGTTGCAGTGGAATACATACCTTGCTGTGTCGGCTGTGGCACTACAGGTTCAAGCTCTTGGACAGTGCTATGTGCTGAGAAAAGCTCACCACACTGTAAGAGATGACTCCTTTGGCGGTGCTGGCTGTACATCTCTGTGCCACCGTTTGTGAGTGAGACGCTTCTACGACGTTCTTGATTCATGACCTCCACAACACCTGACAGAATACGTGAAGAAATCACATTGCATTTCATCATGAAATCAATAAAAGCGTCGAAATAGAATTGCGTATACCCTTCCGTAACTTTTTTCGAGTAGATCGAATACATTGCCAATTTTTCTCCACTTGCAGGCCCCAGCGTGAACTTCGAGCATGCTGCCACGACGTAAAACCCACAGCTATGTCCATCAAGTTGGTTTTCAAACCCCAGAACCGAAGACATGTAGTTTTTTTCTTCGATTCAAAATTTAGCTTTTCGATAGAGAAGGGCCAAAAACGCACGCAGTAGATGTAGCACACCTGTTGGCGACTTCCACCCCAAACTGTACCCCCAATATATCCTCGCGCGACCGCACTCTGGTTCCGGGACTACAACACACATTCCCCAATGACTATCAAGATTGATGGGGATTGTGATAGTAGGCATATATTGAAACCCTTCAGTGAGTATTGCAAAACCCTCATATCCGGACCAGTACAGTTCGAGCTCCACAGTATTTCTCTCTAACGCGAGGGCGTAGTGGCTGGCCTGCGCACGTATTATGAAACCAAGCTCACATGACGCAAGGGCTACCGATGGTTTTGGAGTAAGTGCCAATAAAGCAGCATTTATCATGGTGTTATCACTTTGATCTCCTGCTTCCAAGCATTTCAACCATTCTGCACTGTAGCCTGCCGTCCCTTTATCCGTCAGATGCTCTACAATCGCGGAGAGTCTTGACTGAACTTCAGTTTCTCCATACTTGGCCATACACTTTGGAGCGAGCTGGCACATTCGCTCGACAATTGTTGAACCGTTGAGTGCAAGATGCATAACGACGTGTTCCGTAGGATCTTGCAATTGAAGTTTGTGGTATCTTTCTGTCCAAGCGCCAGCGCAGACGCCCGCACCAGGCACGTATGTGAAGCGAAGAACCTTGGAATTAGAGACGTCATGTTGTGTGAGGTTGGTGCATACCTATCGCCAGCGCGGTTCGCAGTTGGGCAGGAAGGTAGGTTGGTGGGTTGAGGGGGCGTGGGCAGTGGTGCGAGATGGAGGGGTAAAGGAGACGGGGTGGGCGGACAGAGCAGTAATTAGGGTAGCCATGGGTACTTGTGGATTGTCGTGGACCGGCAGCGGGGTGGGCGGACCGAGCAGTAATTAGGGTAGCCATGGGTACTTGTGGATTGTCGTGGACCGGCAGCGGGGTGGGCGGACCGAGCAGTAATTAGGGTAGCCATGGGTACTTGTGGATTGTCGTGGACCGGCGGCGGGGTAGGCAGACCGAGCAGTAATTAGGGTAGCCATGGGTACTTGTGGATTGTCGTGGACCGGCGGCGGGGTAGGCAGACCGAGCAGTAATTAGGGTAGCCATGGGTACTTGTGGATTGTCGTGGACCGGCGGCGGGGTAGGCGGACCGAGCAGTGATTAGGGTAGCCATGGGTACTTGTGGATTGTCGTGGACCGGCGGCGGGCGGCAGGTTACAAAACAGTACAGTTGAGAAATGATTAGCCATGATTCGATCAGGAATCGTCAGAGTGGGGTGGTACGGATTTGACGAAAAAGGGAGAGCCTAATCCGGCTCCTGAGGGAGGATAAATGGGTTGGGGTGAATACGATGATCAGCATAAACGCTGGGCTGGTTGCCTTCTATCTTTTCTTCTTATGTTTATGCCGCTTTAAGTACTACGCTACTGTGACTCTTCGTTAACCGCATCTCATCGTCGCCATACATGAATTGCGATATGCATTCTTTCCCGCAAGTTGCATTGCTCGCTTTTCTTCGCTTGACGGTGTTTTGCCGCTACCGTCTGCATATATATTCTTTGCACCATTGCCAACCGTTCGCATGCAGTTGTAACGTACGTTGAACGCTCTTTTATGCCGCTCTTTTGTTTGCTACAAGGGTACGCGTCCCTTGGCGTATGCTTGTTTCACCGGTATTCCTTTAGGTGCTCATTCAGATCAACGACATATCTGGAATTCACAAGGATGCCGGTTGCTGAATGCCAGTTGCTGATAGTCTTACATTGAGACAAGGGTACATCTTGTTTACCGAGTATCGATCACGGATCTAATTGTAAGATCGATTCTCACAACAGTACAGTACGAGCAAAATTCAGTACTGTAAAGGATTGTGTGAGTTATCATATTATGATCGCTGTAACACTCTTTTCAGTTGGGCCAAAGGTGGGCACCCCCCCAAAATGAGCTGCATTCGAAGTAGTGGGGCCCCTGCCATCTGATTGGCTATCTATCACCAGCAAGGTTGGGCACCCCTCTCTGAATCTTCACGTATTGTGACACGTGGTTGGGACCAGTGTAAGTAATTGGAAGTTTAAGTTAGTAATTGTAGACCGCGCGCAAAAAGAGTATAAATGCGGTGGGTTTTGGTCGTCCTGTACGGCCGAGGACAGACACATCACAAAAAAACACACACGGGTAAGACACGGGACGACGTACCCCGTTTTCGCCCCAACATGGTACTCTTGTGGAGGGCCGACACCAACAGTCAGGCGGGTCCCGCTTCCCTGGTGTTCGATGGTAAGCACGAGGCGGATGTCGCCAAGTTCTTCTTTGTCTACGAAAACGTCGTAATGAAAGGCAAGTCCGACGAAGACAAAGCCGGAGAGCTACTGTGCTACCTGCAAGGGGAGGCTTTCGACTACTACTATGAAACGTACAGCCAAGACGGTGGACTGAACCAGGCGGCCAGCGACTACCAAGCCGTCAAGAAGGCATTGCACGACCGTTTCGAGTGTCCTGAACCGGAAGAAAACATCTGGCTCGCAGTCGCGAGTAGGTTAGACAGCAACGACGTGCTCGCGTCGTTAAACGTGATGGATCGCCGCTTCGAAAAAGCAGCTTTCAACCCCGAAGCCAAGTTCGGACTACTCCGGAACGCGGTCATGGAGCACACCGACGTGTCACAGTTCGTCTTGTATAGGACACCTACCTCGTACGGCGCGCTCAAGAAGGCCGTTAAGGACTTCGTGTCTGGCCGCAACGCCTTTATGGCTGCACACAATGCTAGGCAACCTCAGCCTCCGGCGCCTAAGCGCATTCTACAGAGACCGGAAACACGCCAGGAGCCGGACAAGATCGAAAAGAAAGTGGACGTGCTAGCAGAACGGCTAGCAGATCTTTCTTTGTTGGTAAAGAAGAATCAGACAGCAGATCAAGGTGGCCAGGTCCGAACCTGCTCATTCTGCAAGGAACTGGGGCATGGAGCCAGCCGATGCCCTTCTAATCCGCGCCGAGACACTCGTTGTTCGAATTGTGGGAAGCTTGGTCATGAAAAGGAGACGTGCTGGACTAGGCTTAGAACGGCACTGCCGAGGGCAGGAGCCACGACTCAGTCCACAGCACCTGCGACAGAAGGTGCAGGGAATGCCCAGGTCACCTATATTGACGAGGCGAACGACGCAGAAGTCGTGGCCGTCACTAAGAGAAACGCAGACGGGGAACCTCTTCCCAAGCAGCACAAAACGCGGGAGGAGGTGTCCATTCCCAGGCTTCTGAACCCGCCTGTACCATTCGAGATGCAAAAGAGGGCTCTGCCACTTCAGGCGGGGCCAAGGAGGTCCCACCAGAGGAAGAAAGCGAAGAAAATGACCAGAAAAACATCCCTCCAGGAGTATGTGAGGAAGTATAATGTCGTTTCGGAGCTTGCAAACGCATCTTCCGGACTCACTTTCGGACAGCTTGTTCGCGGCGATGCGGAAGTGGCGAAGAAGGAGATAGGCCGCTTGTTTGCGAAACAAAGAGTCCGTGGTCGTGCTTTCGCAGGTCACCCCGATACGAAGTCTCGAAGGCTGCGGCTGGTAACTGTGAAGGTTAATGGGACGGAAGCTCAAGCCCTGTTAGATTCTGGGGCCGTACCGAACATAATCTCGCCAAAGTTGGCGTCTAAGCTTTGCCTCTCCCCGCAACCGACTGAGAAGCATATCACGGTGACAGATGGTGCTAATGCGCCCTGCCTGGGATCGCTTTATCAGATACCAACATCGTTTGGTGAACTTATCGTGAAGTTGGACTTCCTAGTCGTGAAAGGATCGCCATTAGACCTGATCATAGGGCTTCCGACCCTTGAGGGACTACAGGCATGCATCGATCTTGGTAAGCAACATGTGCAGATGACAGTAGGTGAGAATACCACCAGACTAGGCCTCAACATGGACGTGGAACACGTTTCACGGAGTGCAGCCTCAACTGATAGTGAGGATTTCACCTCCGACTCTGAGGCTGTACCTGGCTCGTCTACGACAAGCGACAATGAATTTGTCTTGGCGACTCTTTACCAACCACCATTTGAACCTGATTTGGGACTCACCAAGCTACCGGATGGAGTCGAATATGAATTGGATGGGGTTCCTGATCTAGTGAAAGAGGGCCTAAAGTCCGAATCGGAAAACGCGAAAGGAGATGGCAGAGTAGACGAAGAAGGCCCGGGACGGCTTCAAGTAGCCCTTCTCGGGGAGAAATTGCGCCACCTGGCTTTCGAGGCCAGGGAGAGCATTGTGAATTCTATCCAGAACTCAGGGATCGTAGCTTGGTCACTCGACGATTTAAGACCGGCAGATGTTCCGGTGTCTCACTCGTTTGATCTAGAAGATCCAAGCCCCATTACGCACGCTCCACGTAGGCTTCCGCCACGCCACAATGAAGTGGTACGTCAGGAGCTCCGTAAGATGTTGGAGGCGGGAATAATAACCCCCTCCATTTCGGCGTGGTCCTTTCCTATCGTTATCGCATCGAAGAAAGACGGAAAACCCAGGTTCTGTGTAGATTACCGCACCCTCAATCGCAAAATGAAAGCCGATCGTTGGCCCTTGCCAAAGATCGAGGAGATCTTCGATGATTTAGAGGGGAGCTCGGTCTTCACAACGCTTGACTTGTTCTCGGGGTATTGGCAAGTCCGGATGGCTGAGAACTGCAAAGAGAAGACGACTTTCGTCTGCCGTTTTGGGACGTTTCAGTTCGAGGTGATGCCGTTCGGGTTAATGAACGCCCCCTCTACGTTCCAAAGAATGATGGACCAGCTTTTCCAAAGACTTAGCTTCGTGAGGGTTTACTTAGACGACGTAGTCGTCTTCTCGAAGTCCGTTGAAGAGCACACTTCACACTTATGTGAAGTCTGCAAGGTGATTGCTACGAGCGGGCTGAAGCTTAAGATCTCAAAATGCAGCTTCGCACAGTCCCAAACGCGACTGCTTGGACACATAGTCACCGGAGATGGCGTCAAAGTGGACCCCGAAAAGGTCAGCGCCATTAAGAGGGAGAAGGAGCCGTCCAATGCGACAGGGCTTCGTAGCTTCCTTGGTCTGGCGGGATACTACCGCCGCTTCATTCCTAAGTTCGCCGAGATCTGTGCTCCGTTACATGAGGCCACGTCTACTAAACGGACTTTTAAGTGGACGGCGGAGATGCAGGAGGCATTCGAGAAGCTTAAGCTCAAGTTAACCTCCCCGCCAGTCTTGGCGTTTCCGGACTTCGAACAACCTTTTGTCGTGGAGACTGATGCATCCTCGGTCGCCGTCGGAGCTGTTATGGCCCAACGAAAAGAGGACAGGAAAGTCCACCCGATCCAGTACGCAAGTCGCACGATGACGTCAGCCGAGAGGAAGTATTCCGCCTGTGAGCGAGAGGCCCTGGCTGTGATCTTCGCTTTGAAGAAGTTCCGAGTTTACCTGCTTTCAACACAGAAGTTCACGCTAATAACAGACCAACAAGCCCTGCAGTATGCCTTTAAGAAGAAAGACATTCACGGGAGGTTGGCAAGGTGGATGGACTTCCTAGCAGAATACGCATTCGAAATTAAGTACCGCCCGGGAGGAAAGAACTGTGCAGCTGACTTCCTGTCCCGCCGGAAAGCCAAGGGCGAGGATGGAGTCGACTCTGACGACGAGGGAGATCTTGTCTGCAGTGTTTCGGATCCTCTAGAGGCGCAAATGGAGTGGGAACCCCATCTTATTGACATTTCAAGGTACCTCGGGGGCATTGATATGAGGGAAGTGGATGTTCGTCGACGTCGGCTCAACCGCCGAAGCGCCAAACGTTTCATGGCTTGTAATGGACAACTGTTCCGTAGGACCAACAATGGATTACGCGCTATCCGCCTATAGGGGCTCGCAGAAGGATCATTAGAGCCTTTCACGACGAAATAGGCCATTGCGATCTGCAAACGACGAAGAGATTCGTCTTGGACCGATATTGATGGCCTGCCGTCCACCGAGACGTGAACGACTACGTTCGGGGTTGTGACGGTTGTCAGAAAGCCATACCAATTCCGAAGTACAAGACCACCCTTCGATTTCCCATGACTTCGTTATTTGATACATACTCTATCGATTTTGCGGGACCATTGCCTCGTACGCCCTCTGGAGGGAGGTACATCCTTATTGCCGTGGAGCACCTGACTGGCTGGCCAATTGCGAAGGCCACCGTCACCTCGACGGCAGAGGAGGTGTTGAAGTTCGTGAAAGAGGAGATAATCCACTGTTTTGGGTTACCACGTGTCGTTGTCTCGGACAACGCTACTTGTTTCACAGCGTCGGTCCTGAATACCTTCATGGCACGAAACGGGATTAAGTGGAAGACAGTGCTCGCCTATGCGCCTATGTCGAACGGACGGGCAGAGCGAATGGTCGGCACATTGAAGAGAGCAGTCCGTGAGATGATTCTCGGTGCCTCGCCCACAATTGTTGAGTGGGACGATGCTTTACGTCAAGTCCTATATAGATACCGTCGCAGGAGGATGGCGGTGGGATTGTCCCCGTTCGAGCTGCTTTATGGGGTGTTGCCCAGGATGGCGCCTGGAGACCAAGAGCCTCTCTTCGGAGTCTCCGAGATCCGCCACCGGCAAATGGAACTCCTGCAAGCCAGAGCGATGCGGGCAACAAGAATAATCGGGCGCAGAGCTGCAACCACATTAACAGACGGTCGCGAAGCAACTTTCAATGTGGGCGACGAAGTGTTGGTCGCAAAAGGGGCTGCCCTCGGGCCCATGCAGAAATGGCCTATCGCCTTGTCGAAGTTCTATGGCCCATGCCGAGTTGCTCGTGCGCGCCATCCGCGGTACACTCTAGTGTCGCCGCATCAACGCTACTCGAGAAGGGAGATACATGCCAGAAGGCTGGTCCTCTACAGGAGGCAACCGTTGCACCTTCAGTGAGGCAAATGACTAGGGATTTTTACGCTTTGAATTGAAAGATAGTGAAATGCATATGAAGTGCTGATTGCTTGCTACAAGTAGATAGAGAGTGGGTCATGGAGACAATGGGAATCACCAATGACCTCTAATGCTGAATGGAACTTCCCGAACCCCGAATCGCGGCTTTCTTGTGTGCTCTGCGGCTGCTTGCGCGTCCAATTCTGCTCCGTTTCTTCTTGGAAGGGGTGACGACGAGAATTTGGCGCAGTTCGGAGACGCCAACGAAGATCCCGTCGGCTCCAACGCATGCTTTGACCGCGCCGGCGCAGAGCCGAAGCGGAAACCCCTCCATACAATCAAGTACAATGGAATGTATGGTCGAGACGCAGATGCTGTGCATTATGTGGGGCAAGCCTTCTAAAGTCGCGACATAGACACCCGGTTCGAGCCTCAAGAGGAGTCCGAGAGATGGACTACGAAGACCCGACCCGCGGAGAGCGACTTCATCTTGATTAAGGTGTTTTCCAGCGTCATGGAAATCTCGGATTCGACGCGACGGAGAGCCAGTCCTCTCAAAGAGGAGGCTGTTGCGGACTAAAAGATCCCAGTACTTGACGGCAAGGTTCGGGGACCCTAGTAGTTGGAGACCGTTGCAGACGGCGGCGGAGATGCACATGTCGCTACTATCTCGGAACCGCACGGTCCCGTGTGTGGAAACGCGGTAGATCGGAGTCCGAGGATTGACAGCCCTGGAACGACCATGTATCATCTTCAGACTCCTGCCCTTTTGATCGGTGCAAAAACGATCAATACTTAAGAAGGCACTAATTCGGTCTCTCCCACCAAACTGGAAGAGATCGTCAACAATCTTGTGAGTTGTACTATTCCCGGTTCCGGAAATTGCTAGAGTGTATAGCAAAATACGGTGAGGAAGGTTGGTTGCGGCATCGACGCCATAGTACGTGTTGTCAACGTCGAGATAGATGGACTCAATGTTCCACTCACCGTCGCCGATAATACAGTACTGGTTTGTGTCCGACAACGACTCTGTGAGACCAAGACGCCATATCTCTTCGAGACAGACCTCTTCATCTGGCTTGCGGTGGAGCAGGGCGGTAATATGATCTCCTAGAAGGCTGTTGAACTCTTGTTCTGTTACGGCGTAACGGCGATGCCCGCTGGCCACCCAAATGTGGAACATGGAGCCCGTCTTGGAAACCTTGGTTACATCTGTTCGAGATGAGAGCTCGAACATTAAGTGGTCGCGGCTGGCGAAGCGTGCAGCTTTCAGAGCGAGCTGCTTCCGCGGACACTTACCTCCCGTGCTCTTCGCCGCTGTCTGCTTGGTCCTCGCCATCGTATTACGCTATGAGGGGGGCCAAAGAGGGCACACGGGGACTGAAACCCCACCTGCGTGCCTCTCGATCTGGCGCGAAACAGGAGGTCTAAGCTACGACGAGGACCACGGAGGCAACGCGGAAGAGCCGCGAGAGCTAAGCAGCGCAGGAAGCAGGAGGCCGGAAGAGCTAAACCGAGGCTGGAATGGAGCGAGAAATTCGAACGGAGAGCGACGGCAGCTACCACAGGAAGGGAAGGGGGGTCCGAGCCCGAGGTCTGTGTTGATATAGGCTGGAGGGTGAAGAAAAATTACAATCAAAGGCAAAATCTGAGTGGCCGGGTCCCGTGGCCCCGCCTAAGTGGGGGGTTGTGTGACACGTGGTTGGGACCAGTGTAAGTAATTGGAAGTTTAAGTTAGTAATTGTAGACCGCGCGCAAAAAGAGTATAAATGCGGTGGTTTTCGGTCGTCCTGTACGGCCGAGGACAGACACATCACAAAAAAAAAAAAAAACACACGAACAGCCGCGAGAAAGGACAGAGAAGCACGTGCCAAAACCGGAATATAACAAAAATTTCATCCATACACCCATTTTACCGCGCAGTAGAATGTCGCCTACCAAGGGTAGCCCTCACAATCCCCTTACACTCCAAAGCTCATGTCCTACGCTCATGTCCTACAGCGGCGACTGCTCGGCACAGGAACGGCCTACCACCGTCTTTCTCCTCCACCCAGAGTCCGCAGCTACTTCTGAACGCGTGAGAGTGTTCGTTCCATTTCCCAGACCTTGGTGCTTCGGCCATTGAGAATTCAAGAGCCGCCACGCGTTCCATTCCATTCCATTCCATCCGTCGAAATTTCCGGCAATTTTTTCTTAGTTCTGCACTCCCTGTGCCTGCAGATCGGAAGGCATTGTGCATAGAAAGTTCACATTTTCGCTTGTGGATCGCGACGGCGGGCCGCCGTCTTGCAATCTGCGTTCAGGACTCAAAAAGTAAGTTGAAAAGTAGCCTCATAAAAAGTTGGAGGGATGGGCGCGTTTGGCAATGACGTGGAAGCGACGCGAGGGCCCAGGAACGCGACCAACCGACTTGTGCATCGTAATTTTTTTGATTTTTTTGGCAGGCGGGTGCCGCTTACAGTTTCCAACCGCCGGAGTGTTTTCAACTCGTATTGAATTCGTTTAGATCGCAAAAAGCCTCATTACTGAAGGTCGTTTGGAATGACCCTCAGGGTCATTGAGGACCCTCATTGCATTGCAACTCAACACGCTCGTCGACACGTGACCTGTAACCCCTGACACGCGATAAGGTCGCCGAGATACACCGTGCTCTGTCCCCAGAATTACAATGACAGGATAGATAGATACAACGGAGCGGAGCAGACCGGACCGAGCAAGCACAGCATAGGCACAGTGTTTTCAAGAAAGAATATATTTTTTTGGTCTTTTTCTACTTTTCTTGGCGCATTAGACAAAACGCACACACAGACAGACATTCATCTATCACATCAATCATCTTTCTCACATTAAAAGCCAGCATACTCAAACAAAAACCAAGTCTGCCCTGCATCGGATGCCCACACTTGACTTTCACACGTATATCTTCGAAACCACCGAGTCATCAAAAACACAATAACCCAATCATTTCAAGTACTCTCTTTCATACAAACTTAGGAAACTCTCGCATACTTTTGACCACCGTACAACAACAACAACGACAACAACAACGATCGACAGTGAATTTCTTCCAGATGACTGTCTTAGCGTGCAACCAGTCCAATTTTCTTAGACAGCCTGCGTCTGGCCCTGCGGCTGATCCCCAGAGGCGGCCGCATGTTCACGAAGAACTGTCACAGCCTCTTCAACCCTTTCGGCAAGAGCTTCGGGTGATTCGAGGAGATGTAAGATCTCCGTGTTTTCCATATGAAGCAGCATGCCCGTGATCTTACCGCTTAAAGTCGGTTGAAGCTCGGCAATCTGAGGATACAACCTCTCGCCTAACATTTGTTTCTGTTGCCCCGATGTCGCGTTGGCGAGCATCTCTAGAGTCAGTGGCTGAGCCGCAGCAGCAGCGGCATCAGGAGTAGCAACCTGGGGAATCGCTTGCCCATTGGGGACCTGAGCAGCCACTTGAGGCTGTCCGTTAGGGGCCGCAATGGCGGCATTACGTGCGTTAGTAGTATACTTGAATTGTTGTCCTGGCGGTCCCTGGTTCGGGCCACCACGACCACGTCCTGCGGCGGGGTTGCCACGACCAGCGACCATGGCGGCATTCGGACCCATGTGTCCACCGCGCTGGCGGTTCTGTCGCGGCTGGCGCTGTGGCGCCAACCCGAACATTTGCATGTTTGCAGGGTTCATTCCAGGAGCCATACCCGGCTGCCCGCGGCCCATGGCCGCAATGTACTGCATGCCTGCAGCCGGACCACCACGGCCTGCCGGGGCGGCACCTCGGCCAACTTGGGCCATGTACGGCGGATGCATGTAAGGCCCATTCCGGCCCGGTACAGCCTGATTAACACTGCCCATGTTAGGCATCGGCTGCTGGTACATGTAAGGAGAGGGTTGCGCGTACATGGCGCCTGCGGGAACGGCACCGGGCATCCTCAAGTTCATCTGTCTCTGCGCCTCAAGCTGGGCGCGGCGGACGTCCTTCCTCTGGGCCAAAGCAACGTAGATGGGCTTCTGGCCCACCATGCGGCCATTGAGTTCAGTGACGGCCTTGGTGGCTTCATCGGGGGTGGTGTAACAAACAAAGCCAAAGCCACGTGAAAAGCCCTTGTCGTCACGCATGATCTTGCACGAAGTAATGGTGCCATACGGGGAGAATTCGGTGCGGAGGCGATCGTCGTCGATATCGTCCGAAAGGTTCTTAATGTAAAGATTGATGCCCTGATACTTTTGCATGCGCTCATTGCGGATGATTTCATGCTTGTTGCGGAGCTCGGCCTCGCGGACCGACTTCTTCTGGGCGGCATTGAGGACGAGGGTCTTGCCGGCAACCTCCTTGCCGTTCATCCCATCAACAGCGCGCTTGGCCATCTCCGGGGAGGCAAAGTTGACAAAGGCAAAGCCCTTGGGTTTGGCAACCTCGTCTTGAGCGACGTGAATCGAGGTGATGTCGCCAAACTCGGCAAACAACTCGCGAAGCTTCTCCTCGTCGCAAATCGAGTCATCTAGGTTCTTGATAAAGACATTGGTAAAGATCTTGTTGACCTGGCCGGCGGCCTCGCGTTCCCGCTTGTTCAAAAACTTGCCCACGTAGACCTTGCGGCCAGCCAGGAGCTTACCGTTAACCTTCTCAATAGCAAGCTGAGCAGCCTCGGGGGTTTCAAAGTGCACAAAGCCATGTCCCAGACTCTCGCCGTTATCGTCGGTAGCAACCTTGCAGCTGAGAATAGTACCAAACTGAGAGAAGGTATCGTAAAGACTCTTGTTCCGAATCGACTTATCCAGACTCTTGACGAAGATATTACCGGCCCCCGTCCTTCTCTGCGAGGGGTCCCTGATCATCCACATCATCCTGAGCGGCTTATTCTTTGTAAGCTGGGACGAGTAGTAGTTCATGGTCTCGAGGGCCCTCTCCGCGTCGACGACGTTATGAAAGTTGATGTACGAGTATCCCAGAGAGCGGCGCGTGACGACATCACGGCACACGCGGATGCTCTGCACGGGCCCGAGCGCCTGGAAGATCTCGTACAAGTTGGCCTCTGAAATCTCGGGGTGCAAGTCGCCGACGTAGAGCGACGCCGAGTGCTGCGCGCCCG
>NW_005178511.1:252482-265140 GCF_000350225.1 Chondrus crispus | reverse complement strand
CACCCCGCCCGCCCGCGCCCGTCCCACACGCCCCGCCCGCTAAATGACTCAAGAAACGCGCCCGTTCTCCTTGCTGACGCCGACGGCATCGACGATCTCCGCGACGGCATCCGCGCCACCAAAGCGCCACAAGCGGGCGGAAGGCAAGCCGCCGTCGCGCCCGGTCGGCGCGTCATCGGGCTCGGCCCCCGCGCCGCCGCTGCCGCAGACGCCGCCGCCGCTGGCAACCCCGCCCGTCGCCGTCGCGTCGCCGTCCAAGATGGCCTCGGCCGCCGCCAAGATGGACATCGTGTCGCCCGCCTCCCCCATGGGCCTCCGCCTCACGTCGGACATCAACAAGGCCGCCACCGTCTTCCTGTCCCACGTGCGCCGCACGTTCGCCCGCTACCCTGTCGACTACACCGGCGAGCTCGTCCGCCTGCTCGACGACATCGCAAACTTCACTTGCTCCACCGCCTCCTCCGTCATGGAGCGCTCGGAGCACTTCCAGTACGGCACCGTCGGCACCGGCGTCGACGTCACCGCCGATATGGCCATCAAACGCCTGTACCGAGTCCTCGCCCACGACGGATACTGCTGCATCGTCCTCGCCAAGGGCTGCGACCAGCCGCTCACCTTCTCAGATTCCGTCCTGCACGGCAACTACGTCGTCTGCGTCTCCCCTCTTGATTATGATACTATCGGCTCCGAGGAGCGCAGCGTCGCCGGTATGATGTTTTCTGTGTATAAGAGGAAGTCGTCCGCCTCGCTCCCGGGCCGTGGCATGGATCTGCGTCAGAATCTCGGCGACCAGGTTGCCGCCGGTTACGCTGCCTTCAGCTCTGCCACCACCCTGTGCTACACCATGGGCCACGGCACCTACTCCTTCGTCCTCCACCCCGTCGCCTTGCAGTACTTCCTGCAGCCGGCCATGCGCCTTGCCATCCCAGAAAACCCCATCACCGTCTACGGCGACCGCGCCCTGCTGCATCGTGGCACACCCATCGCCCAGTCCTTGGCCCACATGGTCGACAAGCTCTGCTGCAGCATGTTCACCACGGGCTGCGTCATCGGCGACGTCAACCAGCTCATGCAGACCGGAGGCGTCCTGGTGTCCGAGGGCGTACATCTCATGTGCGAAGCTGCCCCGGTCGCCTTCGTCGTCGAGCAATGCGGCGGTGTGGCCACCGACGAGTGCGGTAATAGGATCCTGGACATGTCCATTACTGAGGACTACAACGTCACTGTCACGCTTTGCATCGGCACACCGGCCAGCCACAAGAACCTTGAGCTCAAGCCCAAGCCTGCGGGAGCCAACGGTGTCAACGGCAATGTGCTCGACCAGTAGATAAGGGGTTTTGGCTATTTTGCATACAAGTGTCCACGTGTGCTCGCTTTCACTCTCCTGCGCTCCTTGCCGCTTTTACGACGACTACCCCCTCCCGCCCCCTTCACTACCTTTTGCATAGATGTCGAGACGTTTCGGTCTCATGGGATTTAAGGGGCATATATTTTCACCAGTAGTCGTTAGGGAATGGAGGAAAGCGGTTTAGGAGGTCGTGGATAGGAAGGCTGATAGGTAAAGGAAAGCAACCGGGTTCGATAGCCAGGTACTTAAGAAAGTCCACAGTCATCCCTCTCAGCTTGTGTGAGAGATACTCGCCACAGATACAAATCCTAACGATGCTCGTCTCAACCAGCATCTGTGAAAATATACAAGTCAATCAACCACTCTTTCTATGCCGGGTGGACCCGCACCACCATATACCGACGCACCGCTCAAATATTCACTCTTGTCGGCATTGATTCTTTCAGCAATATGTTCCGTTTCTGGGCAGCAACAGACTCATCGTCTGGTGTTGATTTCCGAAGCAGTCGAAACAGTCCGGTACCGAGTGGAATGGGTACACCCATGATGATACGTTCCGAAACCCCAGAGATTTCATCCTTTCTGCTGTGAATAGCGGCATCAAACAAATGATCTAGAGTCATTTCGAAACTCGCAAGCATTAATGTCGAAGTCCTCATTTTCTGAATTCCGAAACGCGTGATCCCAAGAACAGTTCCACTCGACGTCATGCAGTCGGCAAGAAGTTTCAAATGGTGATCCGCCACCGACAGGCCATGTGAGCTCATAGTGAACGCAATTTGAGACAGAATCGATTGCCTATTCGAGGTAGAAGAAAAATCAAACCAGTTACAACCAAAAGTGTTAGTAGCTACCGCGGGTGAATGACAACAGACTCCAAGTATCAGGCAGAATAGAAGAAACTCATCGGCCCGAAGCCATAACAACTTACCTTGCACTCTCGATACCAAGAGTCTTTTCAACTGCCATAATGTGATTGCAAGTGACGTTCACTCCATCGACCCCTGGCACAGTCATGACACTTCCTATGTCATCTGACTCAATCGCGAGATGATAAGAGCCTCTCACGCTGTCGCTTTCGCTAATCACTGCCCTCGACACGGCGCCGATACCGCAAACTGGGACGTTTGGTAATTGATGCTTCAATGCTTGCATAAGAAAGTATGGCCGACTTTCCATATCCTTCTTTCGAGCTTCCTTGTTTTTAAGGCGAAGCATATTTTCAAGACCTCTTTTAGAGGTCTCAGCTTTACGGGCAGGCTGTATTCTGAGCTTGTCTGGTCGAATTACGACAATGCCACCCGGCTTGACGCGAATTTTTGAAAACGAGTGCGACACAATTCTCATGGCAACCTCCACGATATCCACATCTAGCTGAAACGCATCAATAACACTCTTATCCAGGCGCACGGCAAGGTAAGAGTCATCGCTGCGGTAGACTTCTTTAATGTACAACGCGATTTCTCCAAGCAGTGTTCGTTGCACGCGGCCCTTGACAATGCGCGCAGCCGTCATCTCTCGGTCAAATACGAGCGGTGCTGTTGTAATCGGTGTCGAAATTCGAGTACTGGCATTGATGATTTCCTTTAGACGCGGAACGCCAAGTGTGATGTTCATTGAGGCAACTCCTGCAAAATGAAATGTCTTCAAAGTCATTTGAGTGCCAGGCTCACCGATGCTCTGGGCACCAATAGCGCCGACTGCAGTGCCTGGTTCCACAGTGGCTTTCCGCACCTTGGCCTGAACGTGCCGTAGAAATTCCTTGACCTGAGATCGTCTCAATCCAAAACTGCTCTCTAGCTCATCTTGCTTGTCGGCAAATTTGATGAGAAATTTCTGTACGTCTTTGATGCAGTGGGCAAGACCGCCGCGATTTTCTTCGTCCTCGCTGGGAAGCAGCTTTGAGGCCAACAGGTCGTCAGATAATTCTTTCACCATCTCTGCCGTGCAGTCTTTGAGCTCATCAGAGCTTAGCCTGGGATCGTCGCTATCCTTCATGGCGCAAGTAACTGCGTCTAAAAGCCTTGAGAAATTGACCGGTTTTCCGTCGTTCGGATCTTCCATCTCTATCGGATCTAGGTCATCGTCTCCGTACCGAATTTGTATCACAGAGCCACTACTTGAACGGACGGTGGAATCGTATTGCACGCTCAGATCTTCCAATGCTTTGACCAGCCGTCGTTGCATGTAACCAGTCTCGGCAGTCTTCACGGCAGTATCAGTCAACCCCTCTCGACCGCTTTGAGCGTGCATGAAGAACTCAGTCGCCTTCATGCCACTAAAGAAACTGTTGGATACAAATCCTTTCGCAACTGGTGAGCGCGCCTTCAAACCCAATTCGAAATGTGGCAATGCCCTTCCAAAGAAACCGTCAGGAGCACGGCCGCCGCCAACAGTTTGCTGCCCTACACACGAAATCATCTGAGATATATTAATGGTGGACCCTTTTGAACCGGCTAGTGCCATTGTCAATGCGGCGTTCGTGCGTACATCGATTTCGTTCAAACAAGCTTTCCCCGCCACGTCTCGAATATTTGACAATTCCTTGTTCAGAACTGCTTCGAGGGTTTCTTCCGGTGAACACCCTGGACGAGGAGCAAGTTTACCAACCCGAAGCTGCTCGATAAATTCTTGACATTTCTCGTACCCATCGTTCACGAGCCTGGCCTTAATTCTCTGTAGCGCCAAGGATGGGGATACATCATCGACCCCGATTGAGAAGCCACCATCCGTGAGCCACCTGGCAGAGAAACGAGCAAGTCTATTCATGGCATATGCAGCAGCTTCGTTTCCACACTCTCTAGCAAGTATGTATAAAACAGACTTCTTTGAGCCATCTCCCAACGATTTCTTCCCAACCTGCCCGCACATGAGTTCTCCTCCGCGAAAGCACACATATGCGTCCTTAGGGCACATGACGCTGTCAAAGAGAGGCCCGACCGAGCCCTTCATCGACCATCCTTTCTCGGGTACTTCTGTGGTAATCATTGCTAAGGAAGGTTGTAGCACAGCCGACTCAGTGAAGCTCTTGTCAGCCATACTAACGCGCTCTTTCGTGGCACCGGCTGACAGGGCCGCACTCTGTATCAGAACGGTGAATAACTGCTTTCCAGTCCACAACTCCATCGGTTTTTGTATAGCTGGTTGAGGGAGAGGTAAAGAAAACTCAGCGCTTGACATGGTGGCTAGTACCCTCGTGAATTCTGCTCTGTCCATGAATACGTCTTTTCTCGTTGAAAGATACGACGACGTAATGAAATCCTGTGTTGCCGCGACTAGAGGTTCCCCATTCTTGGGAGTCATGATATTGTTCACAACACCCATTAGTTCTAATGCCTCAGTTCGAGCCTCTTGAGTCTGGGGGACGTGTAGATTCATTTCATCCCCATCAAAATCAGCATTGTAGGGAGCACAGACGCACTCGTTGAACCGAAATGTTCGATGCGGGCTTATCTTCACACGATGGGCCATGATAGAAATTCGATGTAGACTTGGTTGACGATTGAACAAGACAATATCACCATCGATAAGATGTCGTTCAACAATAGTACCAAATGAAAGCTCTTTTGCGATCTTCTTGCGGTCTCCGTACTTCAAAAACTTTTTAGAACCGTCTTGATATTCAATGTGATTTGCACCGGGGTATTTTTCAGTGCCATTTCTCACCATCTTTCTCAGGAGGTCAATGTTAAACTTTGTTACACGTTCGGGATATGTCAATACTTTGGCAACACGTTGCGGGACTCCAACCTGGTCGATACGAAGGTTGGGGTCTGGAGATATAACAGTTCTTCCCGAAAAATCGACCCTCTTTCCGGACAGGTTCCCTCGGAATCTGCCTGTTTTTCCTTTTAGTCTCTGGCAAATACCACGCAGTGGTTTTGCTGCTCCTTGGACCAGCGGAAGACCAGGTTGGTCGGAGTTGATGTATCTAGCTACCTCATACTGCATCTGATCCCACGCATCAAACACAGTTGCGGTGGTTCCCCCTTTCTCCATGAGCTGCGCAATCGCACTGTTTACTTGTACAATTTCCGCGGCCTTCACAGTTAAATCGTCCTCAGTTGATCCAGCAGAGGGGTCCGCGCACACTGTTGGCCTGATGCACAATGGCGGGACCGGTAAATATTGAACTAGCATTCGTTCGGGTCTTCCAATTTCAGGATCCATATCCAAAAGCTGAACGTCTTCGGCAGGTATCTTTTCAAAAAGCTGTAGAACTTTCAACGGATTCAGGTCATCAGCCGCCTTTGGAATATGTTTCCGCAGGTCAGGGTTATTCTTCGCGGCATTGTGAAACGCCGGGTCCACAAGGAAGAGGTCCTCGTCGTCGTCATTAAGCACATCATCTTCATCATCTTCGTCTTTCTTTTTTGACGGTGGTTTGTTGTCCGCAGGATAGTGCACAATTTTCAGGACAGCTGTTTTCTTGACAGTCCCATTTGCTCGGTCGCAGTACGGACAAAGTGAGACTTTCTTGGATTGCGTCCAGACTTCTCGGAGAATGGATCCACGGATATGGCTTTTGGAAGACAGGGTTGGGTTTCGCAATTTGGTAACATATTTCAGTCGTAAACTTGGCTTGATCATGACATGCGAGCAATGCTTGCAAATCATCTGTAGTGTATTCAACGCTGCTTTAAAGTAACCTGGATGGAAGACAGGCAAGCATAAGCGGATGTATCCAAAGTGCCCGATGCATTCTTGTAGACTTTCTTGGCAAGTTTCACAAACAGCTCGCTTATTGATAGCACCCAGTCTCGGGTCTAAAGTGCCACCCCGTGTCTGCGATCGGTCTTGCGCGTCGTAGAAATCTCTGTTGTTGACTTCAATGTGGGCAGCAGACGCAATTTCTTTCGATGACATGATACCAAATTGGATCGACTCAATTCGCAAAGGTGTTTGCGAAGGATGCAGAGTGTCCTTCGGCTTAATAAAGCGCGGAGGCCGCAGCTCAACCTGAAACTCCTTCCCCTTGGCATCTTTGTCGTTTGCGCTGGTCTGTTGGACTACCGCCAGCACCATTACGTGCAACGGGGTTGGGCACTTTGCCCTGCAGGGAAATTCTGAACAGCCCTGTTCCGCCGGCAGAGAATTTCAAAGCATTCCGAGAGCGTTTTTGCAAGCTGACGCTGAACTGAGCTCTATCCTTTGGTGCAGGACCGATAGGGCAAAACGTGGGTTAAGCTAGGCCGAACGGGCAAACAGCGTTGCTCATACGTAGCAGTCGTTCTGTACGTGCGGAATGGCGACGACCAACGTCTTAATAACTGGCGTCTCTAAATAAATCTTTTCATTTCGATAACTGGGATTTAAGGTGTGATGTCACACCTTAAATCTCAGTCCTGTCAACAGGATATTAATTAATAAAAACAGTTAAGGGGCCATTTCCCATTAGTGCCTCCCCGTGCGGGAGCCACAAAACCGGCACTATTCGGAGACAGCATTAACCTGTGACTGCGTCATGTCGGTTTCCATACACTCGGTAATTAACGTCTGCCTGCTCCGCGTCAGTTCTCTGTCATGTTTGGCAATGAGAAACGCCCGCTTCTCGGCCTAAGACGTGACAGAGCGTCAAACACCTGATGTCAGGTGCGGACTGTCAACAGTCCGCAGCCAAAATTTGCAGTCCTCCAAGCGTTTACGCGATCTCAACGATATTCGATACTGTGTCCGTTCGCCTGTAGATCCATGATTTCTAGCTTCTGTCAGGCGTATACGCGTCGTTTATGTCTTCCCAGGGGGAGGAGCCATAAAGACTGTCGACTGCGAAAGGTGTTCGGTGCTGAGAAGAGCGTTGAAATTTCAGGGATCATGGTAGAGAGAGGGACGGGAGCATAACAAGTGTGACAGATGTGACACGTAGGGGTTTTCGTGTTAGGTCTTTAGGGATGCACTAACCGGATATATATAATTATATATTATATATCCGAATATATTGTACATCCTTCTCCACTTGTAGCATTTCAACGATTTTACAACCCCAACCCGTTGGCTCACCCCAGTCGGAGTTACCAATGTACTGTTTGTAAGAAGAGGTAGGGAGTGTTTGCTTGCTCTGCTCTGGAAAGCAAAAAACAAAGAAGGCAGTGGCATTTGGGCAGAAGGCCCTGTTTAGAGAGGAAGAGAATACAGATTTCCCGACAGTGAAGCACAGTCCAGGCGTCAGGTTTTGCAGTTCGGCAGATATGCTCGGATTCTTTTTACGTCCCCGAGATGAGTTCCTTTTCAGTTCGAGGAACTCCATCTTCACATGATCTTTTTTTATCAAACCAAAAAAAAAAAAAAAAACCCTTCGCGTCACGATAATATTCTCGAAACCAGTACATGTTTACAATGTTGAATTAAATGAATCTTTTCAACACTCAGTAGTCATGTGAAGTTTGTGCCTCCCATCGATCCTCCGTAGCCCGAGGTACAGCTAAGGTTGAAATGAAAAGGACAAGCAAGGAAGAACAACTTCGTAATTACCTCTGTGCAAGCCGCTGGGAAGACTTGGTCTTTTGCTCCCATTTGCCTTTACAACTCACAAGTTAACCCTATGATATCCTATTTTCTAGAATATCTACTCGTAGAGCGATGGCGTATTAACAAGGAAGCTCTGATTGCCGCGGAGAACTGCTTCAACTCAACTGAAACGTAGGAAAATAGTTGCTATTCCAAAGGCTTGTCGTTTCTTTCTAGAATGGCGGTATGAGTCTTCAAGTTTCACTTGGATATTAAGTTTTCTGGCACATCATGTCATTATCTCCAAATCCAGTTCCATGTCGTTATACGCACACTCCGCCCGAGCACATTAGTCCTGCTTCAACTTTCTAAACGCGTCAACATCTGTAGGTTCACGGCAAACTATAAACGGGTGACAGAGAAGTTGTATATCCCCAGCAATCGCCTGCAAACATCCCGTGAGAAGGAACGAACAAATACCCCCATAAATAATATATAGATTTCTGCTTAGGTAGGCCATATCAGTCGTCATCTTCAAACTCAAACTCAGCTGGGTCGGGCAGCCTCATGTGGACGTCCGGAAACCTTTTCTTCGGCGCCATTCGCTTCGCTGCGGGGGCATCCATCAGCAGTTTGTCAAACGCCTCTAAATCATCATGAGACTCCAGTTCCGGTACAACCTCGGGCTCGACAACTACGTTTGCATAACGGTCCACGCCCACATCATCCCAGTCCCTTTCTCGACTGACATTAGCCAACTCCTTTCTCCTTCGCAGACTGTCAATATCTCTCGCAAGCTCGTCCATGCGTTCCGCTTTCTGATCGCCAGCCGTGAGTGCTCGCGCTTCCTCTGTCGCTTTTGCGCCGGCGATGCCCGCCAGACCGATGCCGCACGACATGACCAGGTGGTTTATGAATTCGGGGAGCGCATAGGCTGGCTCCAGGAAGTGAATCGAGAGAGCAGGGCACTGCCGTTTACTTGTGCGGTGTGTTAGACGTCTCCGTCTGGGAGATGTTGTTGAATAGGCGGTTGATTGGAGTTTTTTCTCTCCAAGGAAAGAAGCTTGAGGAGACGTTGGCACAAACGTCAGCTCCCTGTTCTTTGCGAGGTGCATGATGTTTTCAAGCGGTTAAGTACCGAGAACAAGACGGCGGTGTTCTTAAATGCGCCGAAGTCGGCACGTTGCCGTCACCCTGGAGACTAGAGACTCGCAGTATTGTGGGGTAGCATGGTCTGAGGGAAGGGAGGAGAGAGTTTCAGGGTGGGGTTAATATCCAAAAAAATCAACCATGAATGAGAACTGCCTCATTTTCAATGGCTGGTCTCTAAAACCGCCGTGGATCTCGTTATGCTCCAAGACAAATTGTGCATTCTCGATGGCTAAAAGGTCATATGTTGCTACCGCACGAAGTTCGCCCTTATTAAGTTCTTCTATAACGAAACGCGCCAGTTTAAGAACTTGCAGATTGATGCTTCTGAACAACTGCATCTCGACCCATGTCTTTTGAAGGGTATGACAGGAGAACGAATGGCAAGCAACAACGCATCGCCGAGGCAGTGGGGTTTCAAGCATCTTCTCCCCTTGCGCATTCTACATGGAGGCCGGTCACCCTAGACCCTTTAGCGCCGCGGAGGCTTGGCCGCCCGAGGATAGCGAATTTCTCTGTTCGGCCCTTCGCATCACGGTCGGAGCCGCAGGCCAGGCCGCACCGAGCAAGACATGATAGGCGAAAAAATCCTCGTCCAAGAGGTCGACCAATAATTTTGAGAGAAGTTATATCTGCCCAACGTTTGCGAAAGGAAGGGAAATGGAGCGAGGCGAAGCAATTGCTGGAGGGTGTGAAGCAACAGGCTGAGAGAGATCCTAATTATAAGAATGAGGTATTGCATGTGCGAGCGGCACAGCTTCGGCAGGTGAACCCTTCAATGTCTCCAGCGCAGCTTTACGAGGAGCTCTTCAAAATGTCAGAATCGATACCGGCAGCATCAAATGCAACAACTTTTAATGCTATGCTCCTGGGGCTGCGCGACAGCCGGGCGTTACGGCAGGACGACCTTAAAGATGATTCAGACAGTGAACTCGAAGTAGCCCTGAGAATTTTCGACACCATGTTGGAGAAGCAGATAAACCCCGACCACTACACCATGTCGATTTTGTTTCAGATGTGCGCCTTCAGCAGGAGCTCCCACTACCTGGAGATATTCGAGACAAAAGCAAAAGATTTGTTTCGTTTCCAGCCGAACGCCATCTCTGGCTCTGCTCTCTTGTCCGCATGTGCGAAATGTGGGGTGATGGAATCTTTTGAGAGAGTGTTGGATGACCTCCAAGCGAGAAAGACCCCACTGAATGAGAGGGCCTACGCATCGGTCATCTCTGCTTATCATCGTGCTGGTCTTCATTCTAAAGTCATGCATAGTTATCAGGCTGCGATCAACTCTGATTCTGTCAATCCTAACATATTCATTTTCTCCGGGGCGGTGGCATCATGTTGCAAAGCTCGAGATGCGGCTAACTCGCGTCTGGTCTTTGATGGGATGATGCACACGAAAACCGACCCAAACGAAGAAGTTTTAGTGACGCTGTTTGAGACTGCACTGCGCACGGGTGATATTCAGCTTGGACATGACGTTCTCTTTGAATGGGGACCCCGCTATCGTCTGTGTAGGCCGACACTAGAACGCATTTCCAGGCTCGTACATGCCTCAAAGAAATCCTCAACCCCAGCAACGAAAACTTTGGAATTAGTCAAAACTATTATGCGGCGAATGGTGGAGGACATTGACTTGAAACCTGACGTGACTATGCTTAACTCGTGCATATCTACTTTTATTGGGCTTGGATCGATCAGAGACGCTCGGGATGTGCTAGAGAACTGGTTTTCCAAATTCGGATACAACCCGGACGTCGCAACTTACAATGTGCTCATTCATAGTTTGGGCAGGGCTAGGCGCGCGGGAGTAGCGCTCCGCATGTGGGAGGTGATGCTGCAGAGCGGGGTGAAACCAGACCTCGTGTCCTACAACTCTATGCTTGACGTTTTAATTCAATGTGGGAATGTAGAAGAAGCCGTGAAGCTTAATGAAGAGATGAGGAAAGTGCCGGGGATGAAGATTGATGCAACAAGAGTGTTACTTGAGTTGAAAATTTACCGAATAACCAAAGATGCGACAACGGCCATGGCGTTGTTTCGGAGTTGCATCAAAGAAGGAAGTACGTTGGATGCGAAAACGCACGGTTTGCTTCTTACGGTGCTGTTTGAAGCCAGGCGAGCGGATGAGGCGATTTCAGTATTCGGGTGGCTCGTTTGGAAGCGACTCGCGACTGCGGTTGTTTGCAACGTTGTTCTGGACTACACAGGGCGGGTGGAACGGTACCAGGGCGTGTGTTTAGGACTCCTCGAAGGAATGAAGAGGAAGGGAATAGTTTCGGACGAAATCACATATTCCATCGTTATTCGCATTTGCTCGCGCAATGGGTGGATTGACAAGGCTTTCCGGCTGGTCGGAGAAATGCAAGACGTGGGTCTAGGGCTGACGGACACATATGCGTGGACGGCGCTCATAGACGGGTGTGGACGAGTTGGACAGTGGCAGCGGGCTGTGGAGTTGCTAAAGGGGATGCGGGAGGCCAAGGGGACGCTAGCTCTGATCCCGGCGCCAACGACGCATTGTTACAACGCGGCGATCTATGCAGGCAGCATGCGAGGCGGCGGGTGGAAAGTGGCGGTCGAGGTGTATGAAATGCTGCGAGAGGACGATGATCAGGAGGCGGATGCGGTTACGTACTCGGCTATGGCGAGCAGCATCTTGGCGAACCGGCAGGAGATTCAGGAGTGGAGCATTGTCAAGGAGGTTTACGATCAGTTGCGAGAGGCGGTTATAGGGAACGGAGATGTCGGGGAGATTGATCGAGTGCAGCAACGCGCGTCGGGATCGCGGCGGAGAATGGAGAAGGGCGAGGTGAAAAAACTGGTCGCCAAGCTCAAGCGAATGGAGTGGGTGCTCGGGGACGCGGTCAAGGGCAAGCCACGCATCGGGAAGCGACCAGGGAATGATGGTGGCGGCGGAAACGCAGCAAATGGGGAGACGGGGACGGCAGGTTTGGAAACGGAATAGGAAAAATAAAGAGGGGCTGGGAAGGGGGAAGGGCGAAAGACGGAAAGCTATGGCTCGCAGAGTTACAGTATGTGTAGAGGATTTGTGAGGGGAAATGAGGGAATGGACTCAATAGTTGGCGGTGTGGAAGGCAGCGATGTTTGTCGAGCTCACTTATGCTTGTACAGTATGTGCTCGTGATGGGGGGAAGAGAACTTTGTTGGCCGCCGCACTGCGGCATGACGTCCTGCGGAGGACGCGGATCGAGTGGCGTAAGGCCCTGAGGGCCTTTCTTAACCTTCGTGATGCGGGCGTGTGTGTGTGTGCGTGCTGACGGGGATGGCTACACCGGAACGAATTGGTAAACGGTGCGTGGGAATGGTGCGTGGGAATGGTGTACAGGGCCCGGCGAAGGGGAAGGCGTGCCGGCGGCACAGTCCGGGGCTCTAGTTGGGCCGCCGCCACTCTGGCGTCTCGGTCGCGGCGCTGAGCACAAATTGGTTGCCACGTTGCCACGCGGAAGTTGTGGATTCGCGAAAAAGCCTTGTTTTTCGTCAGCTTCCAAACGCCATGAGGTGGACAGTGACCGTCGCTGCGAACAAGGACCTTTGCGGTACCCTAATCCAATACCCGGCCACTGATGGATCCATTGATGACTACGAACCATTCATCGCGGCAAGCAAATCTGTTGGTGCCAAGGTTGTCATGGCCACTGATCTTCTCGCTCTCACAACTCTTAAGTCACCCGGCGAGATGGGTGCCGATTT
>NW_005178511.1:231351-252382 GCF_000350225.1 Chondrus crispus | reverse complement strand
AAAACCCTTTTTTTTTTTTTCTTTCCCCACCCCCGGGGGGGGGGGGGGCCCCCCCCCCCCCCCCCCCCCCCCCCGCCTTCACTCTGTAGACACTCCCCTGTCGCCCCTCGTCAATCCCCCCCCTCGAACTTCTCCTCCCTCCTCCTCGCTCGCACCCCCACCCCAACTGTCATCACACCTTCCTGATCACCTTTCTTCCCGTCCATTCCCACCTGCGGGTCCCCCTCCTCCCGACCCCCTCCTCCCGACCCCCTCCCCCTAACCCCCACCCCTCCCTCTCCCCACCGCCTAACTTCAACCCACCATGTCCTTGCAGGACTCCATGACGTTGCTCAACAACCACCGCCACCGCATCCCCCTCCGCCGCGAGCAGATTCACGCCCTCGCCAATGCTCTCCATGCGCTCAAGCACACCCTGGGCCCGGAAAAGGCCCAGCAGACCACCGTGTACACCGCCATCCTCCGCCTCCTCAAAGCCCACGTGTCTCCCCTCCCGACCGCCTCCGTCTCGTTTGCCCAGGTCCAGGCCTCGCGCCTGCAAGGCTGGGCCGAGCGCTTCCTCGCCGAGGGGAAGGAACTCCCGAAGGAGATCTCGGACGCCATTGCCCAGGGCCTCGTCTTCGGCTTTGATCCACGCACCGGCCTCAGAATACCGCGCCACCAGCAGGACGAGCTTCTTCGCGCACAGCAACAACGAGAGCGCGATGAAATGATGCACGAGAGGGAACGCCTGCGTCTCCTCCAGGCCGACTTTACAAAGGCGAAGGACGGCACCAGAGCCAGGCCGGAGAACGTCGCCCCGGATCCCGTCCATTTAATTCCGTGGGAGGAGAGGGTATTACCGGTCCCCACCGGAACCGTCGCCGCACTGTATCTGCCGAAATTGGACATAGAGACCTTGAATCGGGAGAGGTTTCGCTCACTGCGCAATCGCACGGATCAGATACAGAAGGAGGTTTCCCACGCGCTTGCCGAACATGCGAATGGAACACACGTCTTGAAGCCGCGAATCGCCGCACTCTTGGAAACCCGCCAAAGACATGTCTCATTGCTTGACTTGCAGCGGAAGATGCGCGTAAACATCTGGGAAGAACATCGCATGGTAGAAAACGGCCGCCGCAGTTCCAAGCTGAGGGGTCGCATATTGAAGCAACTGCAGCGCGAGTTTGAAAAGGTCGAAAGGGCTCGTATGCGCCAGCTGGAGGTTGAAGAAAAAGAGGCACGCCGGAAGCGTCAGGCCTGGGTCAATGCTATGAACGATCACTTGAACAAGTTTCGCAGCTACCATCGCGATGTGGTACGGCGAGGCGTGCGTGCGATTACGAAAGCGGTTCTGAAATACCATGAAGAGTATGCGCGAAATGCAAGCAGGGCCGAGCGGGAAGCTGAGAAGGCCCGTATCCAGGCCCTGAAAGACGACGATGAAGAGGGTTATCTAGAGCTTGTGCGAAAGACAAAGAACACTCGAGTGCTAGAGCTTTTGGACCAGACTGACAAGTATCTCAAGCAACTGGGTGCTGTCGTGAAGGAAGAGCGAG
This sequence comes from Chondrus crispus, assembly GCF_000350225.1. Lineage (NCBI taxonomy): Eukaryota > Rhodophyta > Florideophyceae > Gigartinales > Gigartinaceae > Chondrus > Chondrus crispus. The sequence continues at coordinate 250,844 of NW_005178511.1, read as the reverse complement.
TCAGGAGCGGAGTTGTCGAATACGAGAACAATAACGATGAAAAGAGCGGAGCCCGTCATGACTACTATGGGATAGCACATGCCATCAAGGAGGAAGTCGATGAACAATCTTCATTGCTGGTCGGCGGAGTACTGAAGGAGTACCAGCTGCATGGGATTCAGTGGATGGTGAGTCTTTACAATAATCGCCTTAATGGTATCCTCGCAGATGAAATGGGTCTGGGAAAAACCATTCAAACTCTTGGCCTGATTGCACATCTCATGGAGCGAAAGGACAATCCAGGTCCGTATCTGATCATTGTCCCACTTTCGACAATTAGCAACTGGGAGTTGGAATTTGCCAGGTGGGCTCCAGCGGTTCGCGTTGTCGTTTTCAAAGGCGACGCCAAGGCACGAAAACGGTTGTACGAAGAGGTCATCGAAAAGAAAAGCTTCAACGTCTGCTTGGTGACTTACGAGTACGTCGTCCGAGGAAAGAATTTCCTCAAGCGTATAGAATGGCAACATCTTATCATAGATGAGGGGCATCGTATAAAAAATCATGAAAGCCGCCTCAGCTCCGTTCTTCATGACCATTACAGAAGTCGGAATCGGCTTTTGCTCACTGGAACACCACTCCAGAATTCTCTCACAGAGCTCTGGGCATTGTTGAATTTCCTGCTACCAAACGTTTTCAAGAGTGCCGAGTCGTTTGAGAGTTGGTTCGCTGCTCCTTTCGCACAAATGGGAGTTGGAAATATAAGCACGACCGAGCAACAGGCACAACTGACGGAAGAAGAGAGTCTCCTTATTATTCGACGATTGCACCAAGTGCTTCGGCCTTTTCTTTTGCGACGGATGAAAGATGATGTCTTGAGGATGGGTGAGCAGCTCCCGGAAAAGCAAGAACACATACTTTTGTGTGAGATGTCCGCTTGGCAGCGCCACATGTACAGAAGGATCGTCAAGTCAGAACGAGTCCTTTTCACCGACAGCCACGGGAGGCATCGGTACGATAAGCTTTCAAATCCGGCTGTGCAGCTGCGGAAATGCGTGAACCACCCGTATTTGTTCTTCCAAGACCATGCAAGTCGGCTTGTTGACACTCCAGAGTTGTGGAGAGCCTCTGGCAAGTTTGACATGCTCGACTCTATTATTACAAAGTTGCTTCGAACGGATCATCGGATCTTGGTGTTCAACCAAATGACGAAAGTCGTCGACCTTCAAGAGAGGTTGTTGCGATACAGGAACATTCCGTTTTACCGTCTTGACGGTAGTACAAACACAGACGACCGTAAGCAGATGGTCAATGACTTCAATAAGCACGACTCAGATGTGCATGTCTTCTTGCTCACTACGCGGGCTGGTGGCCTTGGTGTCAACCTGCAAACGGCTGACACCGTCATCATTTTTGACAGTGATTGGAACCCTTCAATGGATCAACAAGCTCAGGATAGGGCGCATCGAATTGGTCAGAGAAGGGAGGTTCTCGTTTTGAGGATGCTAACGGCAAAGTCTATTGAAGAAGATGTTATGGAAAGGGCTTCATTCAAAAGAGGACTAGAGAAGAAGATTATTCGAGCCGGTATGTTTGATGAGCAAAGCAAAGACTCTGAGAGGCAAGCGATGCTCCGGGAGCTCCTACGGGTGGACGGCCCTGTGAGTGAGGATGAGAATGAAGATGGACTCCCAACTGAGGAAGAGATAAATAGGCTACTGGCAAGGAGTGAAGAAGAGTTTGGAATATTTGAGGAGATAGACGTCGAGAGGGTGGAAGAAATTTCTCATCGTGCGCGCCTCCTCATCGAGAAAGAAATACCAGAATGGGCGACCAAGGTACCGCAGGCTCTGAAGGACAAGGCGAATTCTTCGGGTGCTGGGAACTGGAACACGATGCCTGCTGGATTCGATTTAAGTTCATTGAACGAGCCAAAGAAGAAGCGTGCCGCGGCGACAAACGTTAGCTACGGCTTTGACCAATTGACCGAACGACAATACATCAAGCTGATGGAACGTTCGGAAGCCGGCGAGGACATACGACTATCTGAAGAAGCAGCGGCTGTTATGAGCCGGAAACGAGGCAAACGAAAGAGAAAGGGATCGGCAACATTGCCGAAAGATGATGAGGACCAGGATTATGATGGGAATGATGACTCACGTGTGGACAGCGAGGCTGACACAGGCACTCTGGGATCGCGTCCACAAGGTTCTCCAAGAATGGAAGACATGGTTGCCTCTAAGACACTTAGCGCAGACCTGAAACCTTTCGACGACGAGATGACCGAGGGGGGCAATGGAACTTGTGGGGAACAGAGCTTTGCGCCGTCCGGAACTGAGGACATGATTATCGAGGATGACGATGACGATGACGCAGATGTGGTAGACAAAGACATGAGCATTCCGAGACATAGCGGGTCAGAAGGTCCGACAGCTCGGTCTCGGTCGGAGGAGCCGGACAGCGAGACGTCAGAGGAGGGTGAGATGGACCGGTACTCTTCGCGAGCTGTATCTGGACGAGGAAAGGCGACCTCCCAAGAATGGTCCGAGGGGCCGAAACAGCGAAAGCGATTGAAACGCGGGACAGAGATAAAGCGGCGCGGGCGGGCTGGTCGTCGGAGTGTGGCGCAGAAACGCAAGATGGATCTGGAGGACTCTGGAATGGACCGCAGCGATGCAAGCGACGATAGCCCTCTTGTGCGTCCGTATCGGCGGAAGCGAAGGATCCGGGGCACAGAGTCAGGGACGCGCAAGCGACTTAAGGCGAGTGATACGGAGGAGGAGGGGGAGTTGGACGCAGAGAAAGAGGAACAAAGTGGTTCAAATGAGGGGATCATGCGGCGTGGGAGTTCCGGACGAATTCCGCGGATCCGATCTGAGACGGTCGAGAGGAGTTCGAAGAAGCGCGGAGACACGAAACGGACAGGAGCAGCCGAAGCGTCGGAGAATGGAGAGATCCAAGAAGGTAAGCGGATGGGGGATGAAGAGGACGGGGAAATCCGAGAAGAAGGCGAGCTATCTGATTCGAAACCGCGGGAAACAAAAGAAAACAAAGCAGTGTTGGAGCCGCGGGTTCCGCGGGTGCCCCGAGTTCCTCGCAAGCCCAAGGCTGTGGAGAAACGAGGGAGCATTGTTGGAGCACAAGTGGCACCGAATGTAGCGTTGATTCCGCCACCGATTGCCGGGCCCGGGGCACTGATTCATCCAATGCGAAGTACGGTGCCGACGATTGGGAGACCGCCGGTGAGAGGGGTGCCGCCAATGGTGCAGAGACCGCTCGTCGGGCACGGGATGGGACGCGGGAGAATTATGCCCCAACACGCCGGGTGGATGACAGGGCGATATGCAGCAGGGAATGCAGTGGGGATGGCCGCCATGGAAGGGGAGAAGGAGGCGATGCGGGCGAGAAAGTTGGCGGAAGAGGAGGAAAGTAGGAAGAAGCTGGAGCAGGAGAAGCAAGAGCGAGAAAGGGAGCGAGAGAGGGAGCGCGAGAGGGAGCGCGAGAGGGAACGCGAAACAGAACGAGAAAAGGAACGAGAAAAGGAACGAGAAAAGGAACGCGAAAAGGAACGCCAAAGAGAACAAGAGAGAGAACGGGAAAGGGAAAGGCAAAGGGAAAGGGAAAGAGAGGGCGAGAGGGAAAGACAACGAGAGAGGGAGCGCGAAAAAGAAAAGGAAAAGGAGCGAGCGAAGCAGGTCGAAGTCGAGAAGGAGAGAGAAAAAGAGGAACAAGTTGCAAAGGCAAGGGAGGCGGCGGAGATGGTGGAGATGGAAGAGGGGGAGGCCGGTGAAGAAGAGGAAGAAGGGGAAATTGATGAGGAGGAAGGGGAGATAGTGGAAGACTGCTAGTGTAATTTGTGTAAAGGGAAACTTACAGTGTGTATATTTGGAATGCGGCGGGTTCTGTAATTGGTTCTGTAATAAGCGGGTGGAGGCGGATGAACGCGCCAAAAGAAAAGCAAAAGAGGCCAAAGTGCGGCGACGTGAAAAACACCTCAACACCGCCTGTCCCGCCATTCGCTGTTAACTCTTTCCCCCCACTGCCGCCACCACTTGCTACCCCCCACCTGCCCCCTCCTCGTTCCTCCTCGTGCTTTCCCCCCGCCATCCGTACCGCCCCCCTACCCCCCCTTCATTCCGCAACTATGGCCGACGACAACGCCCCCTCTTCCGCCCCCGCGCCCCAGCCGCAGGCTCCCGTCCCCGCCCCGGTCCCTCCCGCCGCTGCCGCTGCCGCCGCCGCGTACAATCCCATGGCCCCCCAGTCCCACCTCATGCAACAGCAGACTCGCCAGGCCCAGCTGCAGCAGCAGCACAACCTCCAGGAACTCACGGCCAAGCTCAGCCAGTTCTGGCTCGAGCAGATGACCGAGGTCCAGCAGGCCACCGACTTCAAGAACCATCTCCTCCCGCTCGCACGCATCAAGAAGATCATGAAGTCCGACGAGGACGTCCGCATGATCTCCGCCGAGGCCCCCGTCCTCTTCGCAAAGGCCTGCGAGATGTTCATCCTCGAGCTCACGCATCGCGCCTGGGCCCAGACCGAGGAGGCTAAGAGACGCACCCTGCAGAGAAGCGACATCTCCGCCGCCATTCAGAAAACCGACATCTTTGACTTCCTTATCGACATCGTCCCGCGTGACGATCCCAAAAAGGACGACGTCCGCCCCGTCACCGGCGCCGTTGACCAGACCCAGATGCCGTACTACACCATGGCCAACATGCCCGCCTATGGCATGCCGCCGCAGGTCAACCCGGCCGCGACCGACACCTCAGCCGCCATGATGTATTCGCACAACGCACAGGGCGTGTACGCTAGCGCAGGGTATGCAAATAACATCGCCTACCAACCAGGCATGGTCAACCCACAGTACATGCGCATGCAGCAGCCCGTCATGTACGCCACCCCGGGCGCATACGGCGCCCAATATCTCGCCGGGGGAACCGCCCAAGATCAACAGCAACCTCCTCAGTCGTGATCCGGATGCCGGGCCTTGCTTGTCCCACCATCCCTTTACCATTCCATTTTCTTTTTTGCCCTCACCAAACTTCTTCCCCCTGGCCTTACATGTCACGATCTCGCCAGCTGTTTGCTCCTGTTCCCGAGATCGCGCCTCCCGCCTTTGTATAGCTCCAGTCGTCACCTCGCACGCAATCCAGATTCACGCACGTTTGCTCGGCTTTCGCAACAAGAACATTATCCATGCTCCCTTTTTGCTCATACTTTTGCTCCTGGCGTCGCTGCTAGCTGCCCCAGCTGCTTGCCGTCTTGCTCCTTGCGAGGCGTTTTCTTTACCCTGTTTGCACATAGCAATTCACCGCCACTGCTGTTGCGTCAAATCCTCGTAAACCCGTGTTTCGTTTCCACTTCCCTGTGTAGCGCTCTCTTTTTCTTGTTTTTTTGGTACCTCTTGTCAACTGCAGCATCCTGCTCACATCATGTACCTTTGAAACTTTGGTCTCGCACTCAGAAGACGTCGTGGTTGAAGAATCTCCGGTTTCCGGCATCCATCAACCGAAGGAAGCATTACTTCTTCTGAGTTCGTCGCCCACCTGAGGTGGTACCATAACATAAACTCTGCTGAGGGTGCCGATAGGCTTGCATGCCACATTCCCCACCTCCCCAGCACCGACGGGTGCTTTCCTTTCCACCTTGCCTTCAACACAAATACCATCGCCAAGGCGACCACCTAGACGGGCCTTACAATCTTTCCCCATTCCAGCATCTCTTGCTGTCGGTTGAGGGGTATGGGAGCAATCAAGGGTATTCGGTATGGCTGTGCAGAGTCGGGATTTCTCTGCTTTCAAAGTGAGAGCAGGCTTGTTCTAGACATGGTGAAAATGAGCGAGAACACTGGAGACTGCACGTGCAGCCGAGGGAAATATAGGGGGTTGCATGGACGCCCCAAATGTTCTAGGTCTGCGAGCCTTCGTCATGAGAGGCCGTCTGATGACATGAAGTCCAAGGTGCAGTCAGTACTTCAGACGGACAGAACAAGGGCCTGCATCCCTCCCGAATAGCTTGAGAACAGCTGGGCCGTCTTGTCCTGCCACTGAGGAACTGTGGACGTGTTGACAGCCGCCAGATGCTCTGAGCTTCGCCACGGACATGGGCGTCGTGAATGAGGGTGAGGGCGCGGGGAGGTAGGCGTGAGTCAGACATGGTGAAGACTACATGAGAGAAGTGGAAGAGCTAGGGTGTTCGTAGCCTGGCTGGGTGGGGACCGAGAGTGGCAACTGGCTGCCGCTGGTGACCGTTCGATTGGAGACTACACTTATTTCTAGGCTTAGTACAGGCGGATGTCGAGCAAAGTTGTGACGGGCGGCGAGAGACTTGAGCAACAGCTCGCCGCCACTTGTTGTTCCAAGAAGCTCCGTCTTCTTGACGAAGCACGTTGTGCCAATTTACGAATCAAAAATTTGTCATTTTTCCCTCATTCGCTCATCCACACCCCTCCCTCTTGACCATACAGCTCACAGAACCCCTCCTCTCGCACCCCCTCCCCCAACCGGTTGTGACTCACCGCGCTCCCCTGGACTCCGCCTATTTTGCACTGGCAATCCTTTTGTTCTCGACTATTGTCAGCCCCTGGGATGACGTCCAATACCCCTCAGAGTGGTGTCTCTGCTCAGCTCGAGCATCTCCAGGCGAGATACGTCGGTACTGGTCATCCGGGTACAACACAACAGTAAGTCGACCCCTTTTTTCATACACTTGCCATCAAACAACATCTCTTCCAAGTATACTGACTCCACCTATGTTGCATATTTGTGTTTCTCTCTACAGTGAGTGGGCTACCAATCAGCATAGAGACTCTATTGCCTCATATCTAGCCCACCCTTGGATGTTGGAGTATTTCTCTGTCGCTGAAGGAGCTTCCGTTGGTCGCATAAAACACAACTTGCTTGAGAAGATGCATCGCCCATGTGGTGAACCACCCCAGAGACAAAACATTTTAAAGCGCAAAATAGACGAGATCTCTAAATCATCCGCTGCGCAAGAGTGATTTACTCACAGCACGAAGTTTCACAACAGAACTATGGCGAAGCTCGCATACTTTTCACGATAGCATATCCAGCCCCACAACTTGTCTGACAGTCTTGGGCTGACAAGCAGTCCTTCCACGAGTCGCCAGTACTCGGACAAATTTTCAAACTGGGAGTCGCGGCGGAGAGGACCGCTATAAGCAGCCCAGAGACTCTCAAGAAAATCGGGATGGTCAGTTGATGCATTATCTGTGTCAACATACGGCCCCACGGACAAAGGCTTCATGATAGTTGGTGTTGAACGATGCCTAACTGTGAGTTTTATATGATGCGACCCGTGCGGCCAGTGTGCTCAAAACAAATCCTGCGGCGAAATGGTTGCCCCCACCCACATGAAAGCTATTTCACCAATCGTGATTGCTCTTCACAATCAAAAGTACATGGTGGAGATGCAGGGTTTCCCAAATTCATAGAAAGGATTTAGAATGCCCTCGGCTTATCTCGTGGGATGGTTCCACAACTCTACTCCTAAGCGCTTCAAGGCTCTAGTCAGCTGGGAACGTTAAGCAAATTTATTGTGAAGGCCACTGTGCGGGCCCTCCCCGGAAGATCGTTGCCCTGCGAGGCCCGCTTTACTCTTGTCGCTTTTGAGGCGCATTCGCTGCATCCAAAGCGACTGAGCGAGCGAGTACACTCTAGAGTGCAGGCAGCTTGGCGAATTTCATTCGAGAGGGTGTGCTATCCCCTAGCCGGCGCTTTTTGTCTTCAAGATAAGCGGCAAATTTCCTTCGAAGAAAGTCACTTGTCCAGGGACTTCGTCTCCTTCAAAGGCCAATATGTGCGTTGCAACACGATTCAAAAATGAAATATCATGCGAAACTATGACGGCGCAGCCTGCAAATGAAAGGAGCGCATCCTCAAGCGCGCGAATGAGGAAAGCGTCCGCATCGTTCGTCAACTCATCTTTGAACAGTTGAAAGAGGTGAAGAAAATTTCAGGTTAGCTTCATGTGAAAAACATAAACACAACACAAAACAGAAAGAGTTTCAATGACGTAAAGAAAGCAATGCAGTTTCCAGTCATACCTCCAAGGAGAACATAGGCTGAGTACAGCCCACTAGGCTGAGTACAGGCGGATGTCGGCTCACTGCTTCTGTTGGAACGTCACCAAATCGTCGCCTTGCGCACCCAATCCAGTTCCTGATCCAGTGCTCTCGACATTTTCATCATCAACGAAAATTGGAGATTCCTGGGGATCTCTACCGGGACCAGCACGTTCCAAAAGGAAAATAAATTAAAAAATGGAACCTCGTGTTTCCGTTTCGCTCTGAGTTTCAAGGTGAAATGCTAGCAATATATTTCAGGTTCTAAGTTGGATTAGAGAAACTCTTCCGTGGAGGGAAGACCGGGAACCAGTGCTCGATTTGAAATTAAACTGAGCAACTCAATAGACGCCAGATGCAGACATCCGGGAGCACATGAGACGTCCCATCCTGAGGCCATCTTGAAGCAGATGTGGAACAAAACGCATCATTCCAATCGCTCGCTGAAGAAGTGCAGAAGCGAATGCGATCGCCTCGTAAACACACATTTATGTCCAGATGAAGTAACTCTGGACAGGGAACTAGATTTTTGTTAAGAAACGCTCCTCTCTCAGACATCAGCGTCTGTATAATTCGCCCCCGACATGACCTGAACCCAATTTTGCCACATGTGCTGTTGGCAAAAGCTGGTTTTTCAAGTTCTAGTTTGTGGGAAGAGCGCATCTTTGCGGTGAATGAGATCCAAACCACCACGAGTCCTTGCGAAGACTCTCTTTGTTTGTGGCATCTCACGAGTGAAATCACGATTCGCAGATTATCTGTCCCCTTTTCCAACAAGCAATGTAGTTCTGGCCTGCTCGTGTCATCTGGATAAGTCCCTCATATCATGAGCGCATGGTAGCGAACTTCCAGAGACGAACCCGGACACGATCGAAGTAAATCTCAATGGGCAGCGACTTGCCAAGTTTTGCCACTCTTAACTGATATAGTGACCCTCTTCCGCGACCGCCACTTCTTTTCGGAGTGATGCCCACACCCCTGACAATCTCCACTCCACCATCAAGAACAGAGGACTTGCTAGCTCTGCTTCCCTAAATGTTTGGGATTGTGTTCAGTCGTACTTTGTATCTGGTACGTTCCTAACACTCACGCTCCACAGCTTATTGTTGTTGGCTATGATGGCAAAGGTGTACTTCACGCTCCAAATAACACTTTTCCAATAGCGAAACCTAAATGGAGCCTAATGCTCGTGCTCTGAACAACGAGCGATGTACTATAACTTCTGAGTCCTCTAGCAACCTGGGTGAATCTGACCTCGAAATCGGGTAGACTAAAGTTGACGTCTCAGATTTGCAATGCGACGGCTTCATGTTGTGTTGACGCAATACCTGAAGAAACCTGTCAAAACCACAAAGAGCTGCGACAGTGGATAGAAACGCCGCCATTGCCGTGAGCGTTGTGCCTTGCTCCTGGTCATTTGCACGAACAACCATGAGACAGGTGTGAGGCAGATGGCCTCTCGCGGGATAGTATCGCCTGCGAAACGAGGACGAATAGGTGTCGATTTCATTCGTGTGTTGCTCGCGATACAGTGTAAATGCTCGGGCCTCAAGCCAGAGTTGTTCGCAATGCTTATCTTTACGTAAATCCTTCAGGATGACCATTGTGTTTGTCACAGTGGGCTTCGGATTCTCACTCTGACATATTGCTGCTCCTGAATGTTAATACGATGAGAAGGAGAAGTGTACGCATTTTCTCCCACATCATGTTACAAATTCGAAGAACTCAAGAGCCGAACATAATGAACTCGCCGTTATTCTGTTGCATTTCGCGCAGCAATTCCATTGCACTGATCCCTAGTACGACCTTCGAAACGTTAGTCCAGCCACCCTTGTTCGCGCACGTACCTAAGGCTTTTCTTTCGAATACCGTCGGCCACAGTCCCAAGCCGCTTCCTCTCATCTAAGCTCCAATCGATTTTATGCTCCTCAAAGCTCTGGTTTATGTATTTTCCTTCATATCCATCAAGTACCAGAGCCCAATTTTCGTGCTGATTCACACTTTGCAGCTTGCTCGGTGCAAACCGTGCTTGGTCTGCAATCATGCCTGCACACCAATAGCGCAATTTGCTCTCGTCGTATTCCCCAGAAAGTGCCATTACAATGCCTTGCCTTGCAATAGCTCTTAACTGCACGTCACGTAGAACCACATGACCACTTTCAGTCTTTTTCACTCGTCCATTCCAATACTTGTCCGCTTTTTTTTCCTTCCATGACCACCACGGCGCAAATCGAAGCATTCTTGTAACCCGTAGAGGCTCTGTCAAGGTCTCATCGTTGACGCCTTTTTGCATTGCGATGCGATGATATTTTCCTATCGCCGCAAGCAAAATGCCCTTTCTGGTACATACATTGCACAAGTTTGCAATGGAATTCTGCACTCGCTCAGGTCCGTACCAAAGACTGCCCACGATAGCGGCCAGTAAAGCATCTAAGCCTCTTTCTCCGACCAAGAGCTCATGAGCGGTCCATACAAGAGAGACGGGCACAGCAATACCGATGAATAACTCGTGGGCGACATTGATGACGAAAGCGACATAGTACACACATCGGCCGCAACGACCATCAGAATTCTGGACGGCTCGGGTGAGAGCAGATGCTATTTGCATGCCTACGATGATAATCAGAAAAACAGCGGCTATCGTCCTCTCGGATTGGCCACTGGAGATAGTACTCATATTTGCGCTGTGAGTTTCGTCACCGGAAGGCGTGCGGAACAGACCTTCGAGCCCAGTGTGCCCTTGCCGAGGGACCAGCGAGGGACCAGCGATGGGCATATGACTATACCGTATATATATATATATACAATACAGCCCATCGCTAGCAGCGTCGCTGGCAATGAAAGTGATAACCTTCAACACTCGCTCCACTATTGCTCGAGAGGCTGAATACAGTAGAGCCCATTTGGTGGATGCCTCCTCCTAAACGGAAGATAGATGGTCGTTTACGGTTGGAGCTCCCGCGCACCCGAGATATAAGCGGTAGCGAGAGTACTCTTGACTATCTATCGAAAAGTAAACAAAGAAAGAACAATATCAGAGAATAGACATCTGAGGGAAGCCCAGGGAAGGGCGTCCTGACGGGGATGGGCGGGTGTTGTTGGTGGAATGGGGGAGGCGGTTTTGGGGAGCGCGCCGTTCGTGGTGAGGGTCGGCCGAGTGTTCTTCCCCCCCTTTTTCCCCGCAGCGCCCGTCGCCCTCTCTCTTTTATTTCTACGAAATTCCTTCCAGAAGCGTCCACGCGTCCGGCCCGGATTCCGCCGGGCCGTCCGCGTGCGCTTTTCTAAAATTCAAATAAAATCTCGGACTACAGAATAAAATCTCCCTCTACAGTAAAATGCAAATTTTCCCTAAAAATATCTCACAGTGGGCAAAAGAGAAATATACATAGCCGAGAAGTCACGAGACCCTCACCCGGCCGTCGGCGATATGTAGGACAGTGCACGCTCGGTCGAATGCCAGGTGTCGGCATGTCACTCGCTACTCCCTGGACAGCTTCACCCGCATACACAAGTGTATACAGACGCGGAGCGCAAAGCGGAGCCGAGTGTGAGAGCGATACGGAGACGGAGGCGTGCTAGACTGCTTGGCCTTGGGACAGCATATGCGCGAAGATAAGGCGCGACGCGGCGGTGACAGAAATACTACTATCAAAGTAGACCTGCAGCATCTCCATAGATATCCAGTCCAAACGATTCATGATCCAAGCGTCTGTGAATCCGAGTCCTAAAAGCTCATTGTACGCCCCGATTCGCGCGCTGTGTGAGGAATAAAAGAACCTTCTTGTCGGAACAGCACCAACACGCAGCAGCGACAATGACATGGCGGCGTTCAAATTTGCAGTCCCCAAGCGCGTTCCAGCTCGGAGGTTGAAGAAACCAGCATTTTCCGATCGCTGTGTCATCCACCTGAGCATCAACAGCCCGGGAGCATCCCATTCGGGATTGCGACGGTAGGAGAGTCGCAGAGGTCGTTGATAAGACTTCGCTTTGCGATGCGTCAGGGCCACATCCACGCTAGCATCCGTGACATCAATGTCTTCTGCTGCCACGTGTGCCACGGAAATTGAACTGCATTGAAAAATAAATGCGAAAACGACCATAGCGCAGGAGCCCACTTCCTCAACGACTTCGATGCCCAAGCTAAACTCTGCCACACGCATCGTGATTGCGGCCCTAATCTCGATTCGTTTTCGCGCTTCAGTTCGGTCGCGATCGGTCTTGTTCATGTACGCAGTAACCATGGCAGACACTAGCGGGGAACGCGTCGCAGATAGTAGTCCTTGAGTCTCATGGAAACGGGAGACAGCGCTGATATAATTGCGAACCGAGCTTGGACCTACCCTACCTTCCAGGTACATGTAACCTAGGAAAGCGGGCACGTCCCCATCATTTGCAGGCAGCGGATCTCGACCGTTTTGATCACAGAACACCAACCACTTCTTAATCTAACTGCTCCTGTTTGCCCACGTCTGCGCCTTCCACCCATGCGACACCAGCAGCTCCGCCGCCACCTCTGCACCCCCCGTCTCCCCTTCCATCCCCGTCCTGGCCAGCACCGCATCCCGGATCCCCGCCGTCCACAACTGCGCTACCCTACCCTTGCCACCACTAATTCCCATGCGGCGTTCACTGGTCGTGAGCTTTGAAGTGTGGTATAACTACCTTCGTCCCGACCACTCGGAACGAGGGGGGTTAGAGGTAAGGGAGCGCGCGACGCTGGGTAACCCACGCGAGCGCGAACCGTACGGAAGGACTCGAAAAGAGGGAAGGCTCACGTGGCCGGTGACGCGCAGCCGGTCGGTGGTGTCAGATCCGGACGGCCGGTCACGGGTTAGAAGCCTGAGACTTAGAGGTAAAACCGGACGGAGTTAGCAAAAAGCCGTAAAGGGAAGGGAGGCGAGTCTGCCCCCGTTTACTGGAACGGGGCAGGTGCCCCCGGTCTTAACCCCTAAGTGGGACGCCAGGACACCTGTCCCGCTACAGTAGCTGTTACTTACTGTATACCAGCTACTGTGCTAAATTGGCTAATTTGTGCCATTAACTACTAATTACTAATTACTTACCGTTCGGATCCTACACGTGTAACCAGCGGGTACTACTGTACTCCGCACCGGCCGTGTGCTGTAAATATAACTCCTTACAGTTCTTCTCGCGCTTACAGCCCATCGTACTGTATCCCGGGGCGGCAGCGGTGGCGCCGTTGCCTTCGCGCTGTTGTACTACAGACCCCCTTCCTTACTTCGCGACACGTCCCCGTCGCGGCGGGTTAAAATCCCTGCCAGCCGTGACGGTCTCCTATCCCGAACGGAGACCATGCGTCGGCCGCGGAGACGCGGCCGTACAGTAGTCACCTTCCTCGAGTCCTCAAACCCGCATGCACACCCGCAGCGGCGGTCATCTCCCGACCCGCACGGAGGAGTTCAGCGCTCCAGCGGTTCGCGGTTCCATCCGCGGTACGCCACCGTTCGGATTGGGCGGCTTCAGCCTGCGCCGGGTCATCGAACAACCGGCGCAAAGAAGCGTTTTTCCAGGACCCCCCCGGAGGGCTGGCCATTTTTCCAAGAATTCCCCTTCGATTTCCTCCAAAACCCCACGGGTACGCCCCCGCCAGCCCCGCACCGGTACGTCTCCGACCTTTCCCGGTGCGTGCGGTACCTCTGTCGGCCAAAACAGAGAGCGAAAACCGCACGGTAGTCCCTTTCCCGAACGGTTCCTATTTGGAAACTAATAGAAACTGTAAAAAACAGTCAGAAACCGCATAAACACGTTTCTGTCTCCAAATACTCCCAGGTCGGCGACGACCTCAGGAGTCTGGAACCGTTCTCGGATATGGGCTACGATTTTTATTCGCCCTTCTAGAGGGGAAATCGTAGCCCTTCTTCCCGTACAGTATTCCGTTGAAGAACCGAGCGGGAACTCGGGTTTACAGGTACAGCGGACGAACCCGCTGTACCTTCAACCGTCCGGATAGGCTTGCCGTTGCCGTGGGGTGTCTTCCCCCGGCGCCGGGCATCATCAAACCGGCGCCAAAGAAGCGATTTTCCCCCACCCCCCCGGAGGGCTGGCCGTTTTTCCAAAAATGGCGCTCCTTCACCCGCGAGACAGCGGGGTGTGTGACCGCCAGCCTGTCCGTGCGGTCAGTGGGGAGCTCCCAGCGGCGGTACGCTCTGCCGTTCGTCCAAAACCGGTCGGTAAGTCCTGCCATTGTCACTTTCCGCGGAGGCCCCGATTTGGAAACGAAAGGAAACTGTAAAAAACGAGCAGAAACAGCCGTTTTACAGTTCCGGTTTCCAAATCCGCTTGGGCCTTCCCAAAGTCGGATTTTCCGTCTTGGGACCTCCGGACGCGGGCGAACCCGGGGAATGCAATGCCGTGAACGGGAGGGGGCTACGATTTTTTCCCATTCTTCTAGGAGGAAAAACGTAGCCCCCTTTTGGGCTTAATTAAAAGCCGGCGACCGGAGTCGCCTCCTTGCCGTCCAGGGCCCTCTGCGCCGGGTTAATCCGGCGCGGGGCAGCGGTAGCGCGCGGTTGCCCACGCGCTCTTGCGGTGGCGGGTTACCGCGACGGGTGCGGCTTGTGGCCTACCCCCGGGGTCGCCCGTCGGGGTGAGATCTTCCCGACCGCCTGGTCGGGGGTGCCGCTGCGGGTTTCCATCCGCGCTACCATGTCGGGTTGACGCGTACCGCGGCCCGACGGGCGGGCGACCGCACTATCGTCGTGACGGGTCATTGCGGGGGCGGGTTCCCGTTCCCCCCGCAACACCCGGTGCGCGTCCCCATTACCGGCTTGGGGCGGAACCGGCCTTTTCCTTGGTAATTTCCGCCTGCTTTTTCCTTGCGGCGGGTGGTTTCTCGGCGGTTTGACGAGCTCCGATTGGGTACCCCCCGAGGATCGGAGGCGTCTTGAACCGCCGCCGTGGTCCAGCGGCCACACGTGCCGGGCGGTGTATGCCGCTCGCGCAACTCGTGGTCCACAGTGCCCTGGAGCCCCGGCGAGGTCGTGCCCATACAGTATTTACGCGGCTGGGTTCCGTCTCTCGGCGGCGGGTATGCACCGGGGCGCCAAGCCGTTTGACCACCGCCGCGTCACGTCGTCCTGCGGGCGGGTCAGCTTCCCCCCCCCGCCGGTCCATCCGGTACGGCTCGGACGGTGGCACGCAGGGGATCCGCGTGCGCCGTAAACGGGTGGTGGCCGTCTGGAGGAGACCCGCGGCGGAGTCGCCCCCCATCCGCGCCGGGTATTCCGGTGCGGGGTTTGGGGTGGCGCACGCGGGGTTACGCGTGCGTCGGTGGCGACCTCGCCCCCTCCTGCGCCGGGTCCTCCGGCGCGGGGTTTGCAGTGACGCGCGCGGGGTTTCGCGTGCGTCCGTGGCGATTGGCCGCCTCCTGCGCCGGGTCTTCCGGCGCGGGGTGGGCGGTGACGCACGCGGGGTTCCGCGTGCGTCGGTGGCGACCTCGCCCCCCCCTGCGCCGGGTCTTCCGGCTCTGGGTGGGCGGTGACGCACGCGGGGTTCCGCGTGCGTCTGTGGCGACCTCGCCCCCTCCTGCGCCGGGTCTTCCGGCGCGGGGTGGGCGGTGACGTGCGCGGGGTTCCGCGTGCGTCTGTGGCGGCCTCGCCCCCTCCTCCGCCGGGTCTTCCGGCGCAGGGTGGGCGGTGACGCACGCGGGGTTCCGCGTGCGTCTGTCGCGACCTCGCCCCCTCCTGCGCCGGGTCCTCCGGCGCGGGGTTTGCGGTGACGTGCGCGGGGTTCCGCGTGCGTCTGTGGCGACCTCGCCCCCTCCTGCGCCGGGTCTTCCGGCGCAGGGTGGGCGGTGACGCACGCGGGGTTCGGCGTGCGTCTGTGGCGACCTCGCCCCCTCCTCCGCCGGGTCTTTCGGCGCGGGGTGTGCGGTGGCGATTGGCCGCCGCGCGAGGAAGGTCCTCCGCGTGTTTCATCCGCGGCTTGCGCCACGGGGTCCTCGGTGTGGTCGAGGTGCGATTCCTCGACCACGTTGACGCCTGCAGGGGCCGTTTGACGCTGGTTTTGCCAAGCGAACGGCCCCTGGCGGTTGAACGGGGATCCCGGGCGGGGGCCTTGCCGGATGCGTAGCTTCTGGTAGATGGCCTCTCGTGCCTCCAGAAGCTTGGCCCGCAGGCCCGCATCGGCAACGACGGGGCACGCCTCTTGTCGGTGCGTGGTGTCCAGGCAGAACCGGCACGGTGGCGGTCTGGGAAATCTCCCGCCGGAGAACCGGACGCGTGGATCCTGCCCTTGCCTCCCGTACGGTCCTGTGCGCACGTCGCCAGGGTTGGCGGGCGGAACCGGGGCGCCCGCCGTCAAAGCTGCCGGCGACGGATAGTAACCCGTCGGTGGCGAGCTCATCGAGGTTGGCGTGGCGGTTTGGTCCGTCACGGCCAGGATTGCTTCTTCAGCAAATCCCCCAGCCATCGGGATGTCGGATGCCGACTCAACCGACAGCACGGGCCTCGTCCTTGCGGTGCGGTCAGATCTTCTAGCCGCTCCGGGAGGTTCTCGGTGCGCCATGGCGGACATCCCCTGTCGACGGGAAGCCCGATTGGTTTCCCCGATCGCTTGCGCATAGCGAGCGACGGATTGGTAATCCACATCCGGGTGCGTAGCGAGGTAATTGCGGACCTGCGCGCACGTGGCGGGAAGTAACCTTACCGTGGGCCGTCGCTCGTCGCTCTTCGGGGCAGCCCGGCGGTGTCTGCCCGAGCGACGACGTTCCTCATCCGACTCGGTGTGGTAGTCTTCCGAGTCGGACGGGTCGTGCCGGTGCCGGTCTCGGCTCCTGTCGCGGCGTGCCCTGTGGCCCCGCCTGCGAGAGTCTTCCGAACCGGATGGGTCATCATCGGAGGGGTATCCTCCCCCTCCGGCATCGCGGTATCGCCCGTGGCGTGCCTCGCGGTTATCGCGGTATCGCCAGCGGCGTCCCTCGCGGTCTTCATCCGTCCTGTGACGGGGGTCTTCTGCGTCGGAATACCGGGTGTATTCCGCTTCGGTCCTGTGCGTGCCGGGTGCACGTCTTCTGGTCAACCGGTACGGGTCCCGATTCTCTGTCTCGGGGAGCCCCAGGCGGTTGTCTGTCCCGCGGGGGTAGCCCGTACCGGCGAGTATGGGGAGGACATTTTCTGTGGTCCTCCCTGTAGCACCGTGAACGGTTGGGAGATAGATGGCTCTGCCCTCCGGGTGAGGGTCCATCCTATCAATCCCGGGTACGGCGCCGATCGGATCAGCGATATTAAAGCTTGAGCCCGGAACGGTTTCACGGCGCGGCGCCGGCGGCGGTACCGCGCCTCCCGTTTCGGTAAATGTCGTGGCCAGACGGATGGCCACGGCGGAGCTAATAGCTCCCTTTAGAGCCAATGCGGTCGGAGATTCGTCCTCCTCCGCGGCGAGCGCTGCCACCACCTCGTCGCGTACGAGGGGGGCGATCTTCTCGTCCAGCAGGGCGCGGAGCGCGGTGTCCGCATGCTCCGCCACCAGTCTTGGTGCCGTTCGGTCGAGGCAAACCTGGACGACCTGAGGTAGTTCCTCAGCGAGGAAATCCTCCATCCAGGTTTGTAATCGCGGGAGTAACGCGTCGTACAGTACTTGTACGCGGTTCCTCCCACCAGCCGGTAGCCCGGCGGTGGTGTCCGAAACGGAAGGAGTCTTCTGGCCCCTGGTAGACGGCGGGCGTAGCAGGGCTTCCGGATTGTCGATCCGGGGGCGCTGTGCGCCTCTGCCACTGCGGGTACTTGCTCGCCCGGAGGCGGTATCTTCTCCGGCGGAATCCGCACGGTTCATCGTCGATGATCACTGGCGATCGACGCGGTGATTTTCGACCTCTTTCAATCCGATCGGTAGTTGCTCGCGCTGGCGATCCAGTGCGGGCTCAACCTCTGTAGTTATACCCTCCACAAGAGTACCAAAATGTGGTATAACTACCTTCGTCCCGACCACTCGGAACGAGGGGGGTTAGAGGTAAGGGAGCGCGCGACGCTGGGTAACCCACGCGAGCGCGAACCGTACGGAAGGACTCGAAAAGAGGGAAGGCTCACGTGGCCGGTGACGCGCAGCCGGTCGGTGGTGTCAGATCCGGACGGCCGGTCACGGGTTAGAAGCCTGAGACTTAGAGGTAAAACCGGACGGAGTTAGCAAAAAGCCGTAAAGGGAAGGGAGGCGAGTCTGCCCCCGTTTACTGGAACGGGGCAGGTGCCCCCGGTCTTAACCCCTAAGTGGGACGCCAGGACACCTGTCCCGCTACAGTAGCTGTTACTTACTGTATACCAGCTACTGTGCTAAATTGGCTAATTTGTGCCATTAACTACTAATTACTAATTACTTACCGTTCGGATCCTACACGTGTAACCAGCGGGTACTACTGTACTCCGCACCGGCCGTGTGCTGTAAATATAACTCCTTACAGTTCTTCTCGCGCTTACAGCCCATCGTACTGTATCCCGGGGCGGCAGCGGTGGCGCCGTTGCCTTCGCGCTGTTGTACTACATGAAGCAACGGGGGGCCGTGGTCGGAAGGGCGAAGCACGAGGAGCTCCTCTGCCAGCCTGCGCAAGCGCGCGTACCATGCTTGCGCTGGCCAGTGTGAGGCTATCAGCACCCCCTTTCCGCCCTCGGCCTGAATCTTCCTCACCACGAGCGGAAGGAAATCGAATGGCGGATTCCAAAGACACGCAAGCCCATCCCCCCAATACTCCCCCATCTGCTTCAGAGCGTACTTCTTCCTGGCCACCAGCGTTTCCCCAACCGGGCGATCTTTGAAGAAGACCTCGTCCAAGCGGTATTCGTGCTGTATTGATCGCAACAAGCGGTCTGTAGCTCGTGCGTCTCCCGGGTCCCACGTTCGGGAAAGGGCGTCTGAGTAGCGATTCACGGCCGAGGGCAACCAGCGCGCCTCTATTGTCACCCCCAGCACCACGAGCATCTTCTGCAGCCGACGAAGCTCGGCCATCATCGGCTTTGAAGCCGAGACCATGGCTTTCAGCACGTAGACGACTGCTTGGTTGTCCTCGTGTAGCAGCAGCCGCCTCACGCTCGGCTGAGAGACGTAGTCGGCGAAGTGCCTCTGCAATAGAAGCCTCACTGCCCTTAACTCCCTCAGCGTTATACTTGTCGCCCGGTCCTCGGCCGTCCAGAAACCGCGACCCTCCCACAAACCCGGTGACCCAGCCTCCTCGTCGTCGCCTAGGGTCCCCCATATCCCACGTGGGCGGCATCACTGTGCATCGTTGCATGAAGGTCCAGCCAGTGGAGTTCGCTGCCTTCTCCACGCGCCAATGAACGCCAATGTCGCAGGTCGCGCAGCGACTGCCGACAGAGGCGAACGCGACCCCGGCAACGTCTCTTCCTCTTCTCCCGGACCAGATCGCCGTCCATGGTGTCCGAAATCCTTCCGGGGGCTCCGCCCCCGGCCGCCCGCTGGG